>NC_090338.1:62620068-62920068 GCF_035084215.1 Heptranchias perlo
GCCTCCCCTGAAACGCCCGTTCAAAATGGGTGCTTAGTGTCTGGATCACTGACCGGGTGCTTGAGTTGCATTGTGAAAGAGCCCTCAGAATTTAAATAATTCCTGGGGTCTTAATGAGCCTTGTGCGCAGTTTGTGAATGTGCTGCTTGCTGGCTGGCCGCAGTACATGTTCTAGGGACATCGAGTATGGGATAGGCCAGTAATACAGGGATCAGTGCAACAGATGCTGAACATGGATTAATTGGCCCTGTAGTGTTTAGGCATTATGTACATCTGAATTGTTGCAGCGATGGGAATAGTAGTTTGTAGGCCATTGGGTGATAATTAGATATAATTTCCACAATGCCAGTGAAGGGGGATTCAACACAAAAAAAAGGTATTGTGTACAATGATAGATAGTTCAGAATTCATTTTGGTAATTTTTTTGTGTTTTCCTTATCAAGGGCTGGTAATAAAACACTTTTTGTACTAAAGACTTTAGACATTCAGTGCTGGCAGCAAGCACTTCCTGCCTGGTGTAGTGTGGGCCAAATGTAGACCAAAGCTTATTAACACTTCCAGGCCAGGTACACCATTGGATAGATGTGAAGTAAGGCGCCCTCTAATAATATTCCTTCAAGCACTCCTAGGTCAGTTACAATATGAGTTGGATATTGAATGAAGCTCCCTCTACACATTCCCACTGTGGACTCTCAGGTCAGGTAGAATATGGGCTAGATGCTGTACACAACCAAGGTTGTTGCCCATCCCTTTGTCTGGGAATGATGTGTGATCTTCGGGAGGAGGTGACCAGGGGACCTAATATGGGAAGAAATAAACAGGCCAAAAAATAGGACAGAGATGTAAGTGAAAGTGTAAATTTTAGGAGATCCTATTAAATATTGTCTAACGTGCTCAGAAATCGAACTGATGTTTCCTCTCTCTGTATGTCTAGGTTGCGACTGACAAGGATAACGGCCTTTTACTGTACAAAGGAGACAATGACCCTCTGGCTCTAGAACTCTATCAGGGACATGTTCGGCTCATATATGATGCATCAAGCTATCCCCCTACCACTGTGTACAGGTGAGTTGTTACCTGTCGGGTATGTCTAAGTTGACTACAGATAGCCAATCACAGTTTGGGTGGGGAGGGCAGAATTACTCCCAACAAGCTTCTAACTGGTGGTTTTAAGGCACAAAACAAGAAGTGGTTGAGAGATTTGAAGTGCTGTTCTCCTTCTGTCGTCTGAACCCCTGAGTGCGAACAGGAGGGTCTGCCGGGAGCTGAAGTCACCGGACCTGCCGTCCGGTTCAGGCCGCCTGCTCCAGGAAAGTAAGTGCAGGGAGTTGGTCCAACACCTTTGTACTCTGGGCTCTCCCTGTTACTGGCAGTGGAGCCGAGGGTGCAGCTGAGAACGGAAGGTGATGTTGAGTGAATCATTGGGCTCTCCCAGACAGAAGAAAAAAAACCTGGTGATGGTAAAACGCCCGCAGCTAATTGTGTGGATGTAACATTTTGTGATTAAGCACCAATTTCAAAGAATAAACTTTACCTTTAAAATGTCTCCAAGTTTGTAGTTGTTAAACCGAAAGAACTGATATGTATATAAATACTGTATATGAAGTATGTTATGTGTAAAAGCAATGCTTTGTATAATACTGAGCAAGTGTGCCATTAATACTAATTACCATACACTTCAGCTCATTATACAGGAGCTGCCTCAAAGGTGACAGTTTGGGTGGACACCTCCCCTCGTCTGTTGATTAGTAAATGTCACAGTGACAGCCATCTGCTCCTCAATCGGATGGCTTTTATAGATTGTCCACATCCGTAAAGGACAAAAACAGTGTGAGCTCTAATTATATTATATTGATAAAGAAGGAGCTCGTCACTCACGGTGACGTCTCATTAACATAAGATTAATGGCTTCATACCTGCGCTGAGCCCTCGCCACTGAAATTAATTCCACTGGTTAATGCGTTACCCTTTTATTAAATGTCACCGTGTTATCTTATTAGCTCAGTGAGAGAGATGGAGCAAGATTTAAATTAGAACTGTACGAAAAGCAATCAGACACGAGATCCCCCCCCCACCTCCCCATTCCCCCAAACTAGGGAATAGATCTTAAACACATTGCTCCCAAAAGACTGGTCTGAGAAAGCTTTTCATTAAATTAGGACACCCGGTTTCAATCCTTTTTTTTTAAAAGAAAGGTTGATTCTGAATTCAGTAAAATTTGCATATGTTCTTGGAGAACGGCACATGACAGGTTACATTGCACAATTACTTGCAGGTACATACAGGTTCCTACAGGGTCTGTACATTTCCTTAGTACTAGGTTGACTTTTCCATTGCCTTTGATAATATTCGTCATTTCATTCTCTCCCAACTCTCCTCCATGTTCCATCCTCAAGGTACCGTTCTCTTCCCTCAGGTGGCATGTTAAGGGAACAGTACTCCCCTTTTTTTTAATTCATTCATGGGATGTGGGTGTCGCTGGCAAGGCCAGCATTTATTGCCCATCCCTAATTGCCCTTGAGAAGGAGGTGGTGAGCCGCCTTCTTGAACCGCTGCAGTCCGTGCGGTGAAGGTTCTCCCACAGTGCTGTTAGGAAGGGAGTTCCAGGATTTTGACCCAGCGACGATGAAGGAACAGCGATATATTTCCAAGTCGGGATGGTGTGTGACTTGGAGGGGAACGTGCAGGTGGTGGTGTTCCCATGTGCCTGCTGCCCTTGTCCTTCTAGGTAGTAGAGGTCGCAGGTTTGGGACGTGCTGTCGAAGAAGCCTTGGCGAGTTGCTGCAGTGCATTCTGTGGATGGTACACACTGCAGCCACAGTGCGCTGATGGTGAAGGGAGTGAATGTTTAGGGTGGTGGATGGGGTGCCAATCAAGCGAGCTGCTTTGTCCTGGATGGTGTTGAGCTTCTTGAGTGTTGTTGGAGCTGCACTCATCCAGGCAAGTGGAGAGTATTCCATCACACTCCTGACTTGTGCCTCGTAGATGATGGAAAGGCTTTGGGGAGTCAGGAGGTGAGTCACTCGCCGCAGAATACCCAGCCTCTGACCTGCTCTTGTCGCCACAATATATGTCATCATACTGTCAACATCAAGTCAGTTCTTATCCATTCAAAATCTAGTGGTTGTTAAACCTTATGTGTTGTCAGGTCAGTGAGTTCTAGGAACATAACAGCAGGAATAGGCCATTCAGCCCCTCGAGCCTGTTCTGCCATTCAATTAGATCATGGCTGATCTGTATCTTAACTCGATCTACCTGCCATTGTTCCGTAACCCTTAATAACCTTGCCTAATGACAATCTATCAGTCTCAGTTTTGAAATTTTCACTTGACCCCCTAGCCTCAATAGCTTTTTGGGGGAGAAAATTCCAGATTTCCACTATCCTTTGTAGGAAGAAGTGCTTTCTGACATCACCCCTGAACGGCCTAACTGTAATTTTAAAGTAATGCCCCGTTGTTCTGGACTCTCTCACCAGAGGAAATAGTTTCTCTCTATCTACCCTATCAACTCCTTTGATCATCTTAAATATCTCAATTAGATCACCGCTTAATCTTCTATATTCAAGACAATACAAGCCTAGTCTATGCAACCTGTCCTCATAATTTAGCCGTTTTCTCCATTACTCTAAACAGCAAGTTGCCTGTTTCAAGTAAATTATTCAACAATTCCGTAGAAATATGCAGGGGGAACAAAAGGTTCTTAAAGTCAATCATAATTCTTAGGACCAAGGATTGAGATGGGAAAGTGTCCTCTGTGAAAGGTGATCTAGATGGGGAGACTCCGTCTTTAACAAGGAGCTTGGATGGGGAGACTCTATCTTTAAAATGTCCCTTTTTGGTGAGACCCCTCAGTTTTAAAAGGATGCTGATGGCAGCAGTAACTTTTTGAAGAATTGGATTAGCAAAGTAAATGATTAAAATGTTCCATGTGGGGCTGATATGATCTTAGAAGTTCTGTATTGGACTGTTTTACTCTCACCCTGTAATGATCTGAGGTGTTCTGTGTTGGGCTGTTTTACTCTCACCCTGTAATGATCTGAGATGTTCCATATTGGTCTTTTTAACCCCTACTCTGTAATGATCTGAGTTGTTCTGTGTTAGGCTGGTATATTCTTACTCTGTAATGATCTGAGTTGTTCTGTGTTAGGCTGGTATATTCTTACTCTGTAATGATCTGAGTTGTTCTGTGTTAGGCTGGTATACCCCTACTCTGTAATGCTGCCTCTACATTTAGTAGGGAGAAGTGATGAGTCCAAGTAAGAATGCCAGCTGTTTTGAATTGGTCCACATCTGATTAATTATGAAAAATCCGAATTTGCCTGAATTCCGGCGAGTTCTGTTCGGATGTGGCTGTTCCTCAACAGAAAAGAACGCAGCGTTGTTTTAACTGCAGTGTCTGGAAGTGACTTGGTTGTGCATATTCACCCATTGTGGTGGTTTAATTGGTATTTGTTTGTTTTGCTTGTGGTTGCAGTGGGTATGTGACACTTTTTCCGCATTGGCTGTGCACATGTGGTTGGCGCATTTCATAGCGGAAGGGAGGGAAGGGAATGCATCTGGTCCCTTGTGCTCCTGTGGCAATGCCTGGTGGTGCGGTGAATAATGCCCATTTGGTCCGTTACGTGTCTGATGCTTGTTGATCTTCTGATGGATATCCATCTGGTCGCTGGCAATTGAACACAGTGAGTGGGTATTGTGTCTCCAATCCACGGTAATTCCTGTGGTATTCATGCATCTGATTCCTGGCCAACTAGTTGAGGAAGGGGACGTTTTATACCCAATCCCTGCTGGGTTTATGGCATTATACACGCATCCACTTAGAGCCTTGTACAGCCATCTTCATGGTTTACCTGTTGATCCTTTTAATTCTCATTGAAATGTGACTGTATGCGGAATTTTCTGAGTCCTCATCCCCAATATCACTGCAGAAGATCTGTGGTGGAGCTTGAAGGTTAACAAAGAGTAAACCACTACTCGAAGGGGAGGTTGCTGATGTTTGAACTTGATTCAGTTGGTAGCACCCACACCTCTGAGTCAGATAGTTGTAGGTACAAGCCCACCCTAGGACTTGAGCACACATCTGTAAAGTGGTGAGGGGGTGTTACATTGTCAGAGGTATAATCCTTCAGATGAGATGAGATCTGCTTGTTCTGGAAGTTCAAGTGGACTTATAGATCCCATGGCACTATTCAAAGAAGAACAGGGAATTCTCCTGCTATCCTAGCCAACATTGCTCCCTCAAACAACACCACCAAAAGCAGATTGGCTGGTCTTTTGTCTGATTGCACTTTATGGAATCTTACTGTGCACAGAATGACTGCTGATTTCCTACACAACTAGAATCACACCATGTACAAAGAATTAATTGTATGTGAAGCACATTGAGGTGTTTCTGAGAGCTACGATAAGGTGTTATATTAATGTATTCTTAGGGTCTGTTTAAATTGCCATCAATTTACACAGTTTATTCTTTTTAAAGTGGAGCTTTCTGATGAAACTTTATCGAAGGCGGAATTCAAACAAATCCACAATAAACTGGCTATAAGTTAAATTAGTGTGGCCACAATGATTGTCAGAAGTTTGTTGTAGTCGCCGCTGCAAGCAGAGTTAATCCTCTGCTGGCATAACCTGGACATGCTACATAGATGCTAAATGACAGTGTTGTGTGGCCACATAATAATGTTGCAGCATTGAAAACTGCCATTGAGGTGTAAAATAGGTCAAAAGCCATACTGGCTTCAACTTGAAAAGAACATGTGCGTCTGACTGATGAAAGAACATCATTTCGTTAAAGGGGCAGTGTCTACGTGGAAAAAGTATTTGGCAATTTTTTCTTGATTGGATGAGGAGGAAGAGCAGTACATTATTTTCATAATGGTGGTTTTGCACCAATGTGACTCCATGATGTCATAAAGAAGTGACATGATGATGTCGTATGAAAGTGACTCCATAATGTCATTCGAAAATGACTCAGTGATGTCGTGTGAAAGTGACACGATGGTGTCCATGAAGATGACTCGATGTTGCATGAAAGTGACACCTTGATGTCCCTTAAAAGCGACTCGATGATGTATTTTGGTCCAACTTCAGTCATTACATTGTGTGCTGGTAAACCAATGGAGGGAAGGGGTAAGAAATTTACCAAATGCTTTTTCATGAAAATGTTGCCTCTTTTGTTCTCCTCCTTGCACTCTTCCTGAAGGCACTGACTCAATGGATTGTCCCATGGGATCTACCAGTCCTCTCGTACCTCAGCCTAGTGACCATTCTTCATGTGTGGGCCTAGACAGTGAAGGTCAATGCACAAGTTATTCATGGAGGGCATCACAGACAAGGATGATCTTTATCCATTGTCGACTCAAATGCATTATCTATCGGGACGGGGGGGGGGGGCGGTGGTAGTCACAAGAAAGCAATTAGGAGCAAGAGCCCTGGCTGATTGTCCCCTCCCTGACCTAGTGGTACCCGAAATAATGTCTGCTCAGATTAACTAACTCAGCACAATCTGGGGATTGAACCTGCTCACTTATAGTTCATGGCTGTACAGTAAAATATCTTGGTCCAGTAGACCAAGGAGCTACTGGGAGCGACTGAAAGTGTCCTTTAAAGAAATTCACCTCAGAGGTAGTTTGTTGCATCTGAAGAGCAGAAAGACAAACGTAAACCACAGCTTGAAAGCAAACAATTTTTTTATTTAATCCTAAACCGATGACTGATTTGGAGGGTGTTTGATATAATCTAGCTGTATACTCTGTGAGAAGCCAGGCACTTGAAAGGCTTAAGCAACAGGTTTAACTGCTTAGCTGAGCGGGATACGCTGTTTGGCGTCTGTGGCTGTCATTATGTCAGGGTGAATGCCATAAAATAAAGACAGAAAATATTGGTTGACTCCCCTTCATCCAGTGCCAAGCCACTGTCTCCGTCTGTCTGAGAACATGGAGATTTATCATCAATTCCTACAACGGACTCCGTCTAAACAAGACAGTGGAACCTTTAAACTAGGCGTGGGAATTGGAAAAATTCCCCTTAAAAAAAGGGGAAGCTCCTGTCAGAATTCTCACGTTAAAAAACAGAGGCTCTTCAAAACAATTCTTGCATCTCTCTACGGGCCTTTTTGCTCTCTCATTCTGTAAGGATTGTTTCGACAGAGAGGTGTAGATTTATCTGAGACTTCTAGATTTTTAATGTCAGTTAAATTAACTGTCTTTCTTTTTGTTCTACCTCCCACATCTGTATAAGATCACTGCATATAAATGGCACTGCAGTTAAACAGCAAAGTCATGAGGCACTGTGCTGCAGTTAAGGTGGAACTCTCCAGTTCCCCGAAAGTGTCACCTTTTGCTGGGTATTACAAGTTTCGGGTCTGCTTTAGACAGTGTCTCGGCCCATAAAGGGTCCGAGCGTCTTACGTTAAGGCGTGTCCTCCACACTGCCCAATATCTGACAATATGATATCATAATTCGAGGATGTAACAATAGGAACCCACTTGTGATCTCAACTGGATTTTGTGTCTTTTCTCACATGCCCTCATGTGCATTCTCTAATCTTTCGAAGGCAGACCGAAACGCTTGGTGAGATGAGGCCAGATATGGAGCATTTAAGCTGCTTTGTTTCACACACAGCAAACAGATGCACTCTACCACCTAAAAGGACAAGGGCAGCAGGTGCATGGCAACACCACCACCTCCAAGTTCCCCTCCAAGTCACACACCATCCTGACTTGGAAATATATCGCCGTTCCTTCATCGTCGCTGGGTCAAGATCCTAGAACTCCCTTCCTAACAGCACCGTGGGAGAACAGTCACCACATGGATGAAATAAGATGGGATGAGAGGGTTGTCCTATGAGGAGAGATTGAGTAGAATGGGCCTATACTCTCTGGAGCTTAGAAGAATGTGAGGTGATCTCATTGAAACATATAAGATTCTGAGGGGGCTTGACAGGGTAGATGCTGAGAGGCTGTTTCCCTTGGCTGGAGAGAGTAGAACTAGGGGACATTGTCTCAGGATAAGCAGTTGGCCATTTAGGACTGAGATGAGGAGAAATTTCTTCATTCAGAGGGTTGTGAATCTTTGTAATTCTCTACCCCAGAGGGCTGTGGATGCTCCCTCGTTGACCATATTCAAGACTGAGATCGATAGATTTTTGGACTCTTATGAGGATCGAGTGGGAAAGTGAAGTTGAGGTCAAAGATCAACCATGATCTTGTTGAATGGCGGAGCAGCCTCGAGGGGCCGTATGGCCGACTCCTGCTCCTATTTCTTATGTTCTTATGGAATGCAGCGGTTCAAGGAGAAGGACCGCCACCACTTTCTCAGGGCAACTAGAGATGGGCAATAAATGCCGGACTTGGCAGCGACGCCCACATCCCAAGTCAAAATAAATTCCCCTTATTAACTGAATCTCACTTCTCACCTTGAAAAATGGAGAAAAAACAATAAACCACATGTCCTGTCCCTTTTGTGGCCTGACTTACTCGATTTGTTGGCCTCGCCTTTCTCTTTAGGCAACGTCTGAAAAATGGGAGCGCTTCAACTGCAAATACTGACTGACTTGTATTTTTGCTTTTAGTTGCAGGACCCAGGCCGACACCTCGCACTCTCTTCTTTAAAACCCAACTGCCCATGTGTCCCTTTTGTGCGTTACGACACTGGCTTCCTCCCTGGTAGTGATTCGCCAGCTGGCTTGTGGCTACCTCTCCTTCCCTTCCCCCCTCCCCCTTCCTTTGGGGCGTGAGTTTAATAAGGACAGTTCCTGCTGTTCTCAAGATAACGTCCTGATTATTAGGCCTGGGTGGAGGTGAGACAATTAACATTCATTGTCTCAATAGCTATACAAAACCCTGGTTAGACCGCACCTGGAGTACTGTGAGCAGTTCTGGGCACCGCACCTATGGAAGGACATATTGGCCTTGGAGGGAGTGCAGCGTAGGTTTACTAGAATGATACCCGGACTTCAAGGGTTAAGTTGCGAGGAGAGATTACACAAATTGGGGTTGTATTCTCTAGAGTTTCGAAGGTTAAGGGGTGATCTGATCGAAGTTTATAAGATATTAAGGGGAACGGATAGGGTGGATAGAGAGAAACTATTTCCGCTGGTTGGGGATTTTAGGAGTAGGGGGCACAGTCTAAAAATTAGAGTCAGACCTTTCAGGAGTGAGATTAGAAAACATTCCTACACACAAAGGGTGGTAGAAGTTTGGAACTCTCTTCCGCAAATGGCAATTGATACTAGCTCAATTGCTAAATTTAAATCTGCGATAGATAGCTTTTTGGCAACCAAAGGTATTAAGGGATATGGGCATAAGGCGGGTATATGGAGTTAGATCACAGATCAGCCATGATCTTATCAAATGGCGGAGCAGGCACGAGGGGCTGAATGGCCTACTCCTGTTCCTATGTTCTTATGTTTCTAATTGCGAATTGAACAAACCGGCCTGTCTGGTTTTAATGCACATGTCTAGTGCCGACAGCCTATTTACCTCTGTAAAACGCAACCTTCATCCCAGAATTTTTTCCTGTGAAGAAAAAGAAATGATCTGAAATCCTGAAACGTAACTAATACTCCCTTGCTCAATTAACCCTTCTCCACTGGTGTTCTAACTCAGTGGGGTAGGTTTTAAAAATTAGTGCTGGCAGAACTTTGCGTGTTAGGAGAGTACCTCAGGAATTCAGGCACGGAGATCAGCATGCTCCTCTCGCTCTAGGACTGCTGATTTGTGAAATCTATCCCAGCACTCTCTGTTGCCTGCATTCCATAGTGTAAAACCCAGCCCTCTTATCCTGACAGCATCTTAGACCCACGAATTTGTGAGTCTGCAATTCTGCTGTAAGGGCGTTGGATTTAGCAGGGAACAGGCCCTGTGCGTTTGCTCTCTGTGGGAGTCCGTATAAAAGGGGGCCCCGGCCCACCTACTGGTTCCGCAGCCTGAACAGAGAAAGAGGGAAAGCCCAAAGCGGGATGCATTATGCCCGTGAAGATAAAAGTGCATCGTGTGGACGTAAGATGGTGAGTGTCGGCAGTGAATCCGACCATGGACGGCAAACAACTGAACCCAATCCCTGGCGGACAATATTTGCCCGATGCCACACGCAAGACGTCATCGGACATTTCGCTGCCATTTGCGCCCTCATGTTGCCCAGCCGTCCATGGTAAAGTCACTTGCCGACTCTCATCCACGAAGTGGAACCATCTGCCAGAGTAAAAGACAGAATAGGGCTGAACATGAGCTCTGTTTGCACAGCGCCCAGTGCCTTCTGACTGACTGTATATCATCTGTGTAAGATCACTCTGCATACTTAGCATTACAGTCAAACAGCAAGGAGAAAAAAGCACTGCATTGCAATAAGGTACAAGCCTGCAGCTACCTCAGAGAGAGTTTGCCTCTTCATTCTCTCATTCCTCACTGTTGTCTTCATTTGGTGTTGGAATTTGAACTGATAAAAGGTACTTTGAGGTCCTTTTTTTGTTATAAAAGTGTTATTGAAAAGGTTGATAGAGTTTACCGACTGTTGGCGAGTTTTTGTGTGTGTCTGATATTTATCTTCCCAATCCAAATGGAAACAGCTCACTCGAACTTCAAAGTGAGAATCTCCTGGCGTGTGCAGTAATAGAATAGCATGACCCAGCTACCCATGCACCTGCCTCTTCCCACTCACCATACAGCCCTGCTCCCAGCTCTGGGGTTTAATCCTTTCACCGGCCCCTTCTCAGCTGTTCCCAGCAGGCTGGGATTAATCCTCTGCGAGGCCTCGCCAGGCAGCCACTGAAAGGTTCTTTGCCATTGGCACCGAGCCAATCCTGGAGCAATGTCAGTTTGTAAAATGAAATGGCGTTGCTGACACTTAATGAGTGAGGAGCAGAAACATTCAGCGCACTGCTAGTATGTGCCTCCCCTTCCCCCACTTTATCCAGGCCAACAAGTAAACTGAAAGAAAGAGCTTACATTTCTATAGCGTCCTTCATGACCTCAGGTCATCTCAAAGCGCTTTTCAGCCAATGAAGTACTTTTTAAAGTGTATTCACTGTTGTAATGTAGGAAATACGGCAACCAATTTGCGCACAGCAAGCTCCCACAAACAGCAAGGTGATAATGACCAGATAACCTGTTTTAGTGATGTTGCTCTGGCCTATCTGCCTCTCCCTCCTCACCAGCCACCCAGTGCCCTTTAGATGTTTCTGGAGGATGCTTCATTCTGTTCTTTTTTCCCTCCTGTGTTCAGTGTGGAAACAATCAATGATGGACAGTTCCACACCGTCGAGCTTATGATGATGAACCAGTCGCTGAGTCTGGTGGTGGACAAAGGAACACCCAGGAGTCTAGGGAAGCTGCATAAACAACCAACACTGAGTCTGAACTCCCCGCTGTATATTGGAGGTGGGTTTGTTTGTCATTTTTTCTGTCTCTTTATCTCCTACAGCTACAAGGGGCAGCAGATGAGCACAGAGCTGCTAAATATCACTCACTCAGTTTGGTTTCAAAACTGTGATCCATTTTGATGCCCGTTCACACTTTTAAAAAAAAGCACAGCTCTATGGATCCCCCGATGGTGTAGTTGGGAATAGGCTGTCCAGTGTGGAATTCAGCCATGCAGAGTGGGATGGTGCTGGGTTCAATTCCTGATCTGTATTGTGTTAAGTTGACTGCAGCTGGGACAGTGGTAAGGCACAGCAATGGGCCTCAGTGCCCCTGGGTCAGGGAGGTGAGACATCTGGCAGGGTTCCTGGATCTGATCGCTATGCAGTCACCCCCCCACTGGAAGGCACATCTGTGTGGATCTCCAGTGAGGACAGGGTTGGGTTCAGGGATGATCAAATAGCCTGCTGATACCCACCGTCTAGACTCCCTCATGGACACTGGTGATTTACGCGAGGTGGCAGAGGAAGGTGGCTATGGAACAGGACCCACTGCTCTAGGGAGAGCTCTACATATGTAGTTATGTTTACAACTTGTTTCACCATCATCAAACACAAATGCCACTCCTAATAATCCCCTGATGTGCACAACGCTGCGAGCAGCAGACTTCCCAACACAGGTTTCACCCTTCGCTGAACAAAGCCAAGGGAGCCCCTAATCCTCAGTCAATGGATTAGAAACAGGCCAACTGACTTTTATACACAGGCCCCTTCTCTGCATTTCTTTGCTGTTTTTTCTATATGTACGAGGTTGAATGCAGCAGTAGAATAAAGCTGTTGTCATTCATTGCCCAGTGTGTTCTCATTCATTGCCCAGTGTGTTCTCATTCATTGCCTAGTGTGTTATCAGTCATTGTCCAGAGTGTTCCCATTCATTGCCCGTTGTGTTCTCATTCATTGCCCAGTGTGTTCTCATTCATTGCCTAGTGTGTTGTCATTCATTGCCCAGTGTGTTCTCATTCATTGCCCAGTGTGTTCTCATTCATTGCCCGTTGTGTTCTCATTCATTGCCCAGTGTGTTCTCATTCATTGCCCAGTGTGTTGTCATTCATTGCCCAGTGTTTTCTGATTCATTGCCCAGTGTGTTCTCATTCATTGCCCAGTGTTTTCTCTTTCATTGCCCAGTGTGTTCTCATTCATTGCCCGTTGTGTTCTCATTCATTGCCCAGTGTTTTCTCATTCATTGCCCAGTGTGTTTTCATTCATTGCCCAGTGTTTTCTCATTCATTGCCCAGTGTGTTCTCATTCATTGCCCAGTGTTTTCTCATTCATTGCCCAGTGTTTTCTCATTCATTGCCCAGTGTGTTGTCATTCATTGCCCATTGTGTTGTCATTCATTGCCCATTGTGTTCTCATTCATTGCCCAGTGTGTTCTCATTCATTGCCCAGTGTGAGCTCATTCATTGCCCAGTGTTTTGTCATTCATTGCCCAGTGTGTTCTCATTCATTGCCCAGTGTGTTCTCATTCATTGCCCAGTGTGTTCTCATTCATTGCCCAGTGTGTTCTCATTCATTGCCCAGTGGTTTCTCATTCATTGCCCAGTGTGTTCTCATTCATTGCCCAGTGTGTTCTCATTCATTGCCTGTTGTGTTGTCATTCATTGCCCAGTGTGTTCTCATTCATTGCCCAGTGTGTTCTCATTCATTGCCCAGTGTGTTCTCATTCATTGCCCAGTGGTTTCTCATTCATTGCCCAGTGTTTTGTCATTCATTGCCCAGTGTGTTCTCATTCATTGCCCAGTGTGTTCTCATTCATTGCCTAGTGTGTTCTCATTCATTGCCCAGTGGTTTCTCATTCATTGCCCAGTGTGTTCTCATTCGTTGCCTGTTGTGTTCTCATTCATTGCCTGTTGTGTTCTCATTCATTGCCCAGTGTGTTCTCATTCATTGCCCAGTGTGTTCTCATTCATTGCCCAGTGTTTTCTCATTCATTGCCCAGTGTTTTCTCATTCATTGCCCAGTGCTTTCTCATTCATTGCCCATTGTGTTCTCATTCATTGCCCAGTGGTTTCTCATTCATTGCCCAGTGTGTTCTCATTCATTGCCCAGTGGTTTCTCATTCATTGCCCAGTGTGTTCTCATTCATTGACCAGTGTGTTCTCATTCAATGCCTGTTGTGTTCTCATTCATTGCCCAGTGTGTTCTCATTCATTGCCCAGTGTGTTCTCATTCATTGCCCAGTGTGTTCTCATTCATTGCCCAGTGTGTTCTCATTCATTGCCCAGTGGTTTCTCATTCATTGCCCAGTGTGAGCTCATTCATTGCCCAGTGTTTTGTCATTCATTGCCCAGTGTGTTCTCATTCATTGCCCAGTGTGTTCTCATTCATTGCCCAGTGTGTTCTCATTCATTGCCCAGTGTGTTCTCATTCATTGCCCAGTGTGAGCTCATTCATTGCCCAGTGTATTCTCATTCATTGCCCAGTGTTTTGTCATTCATTGCCCATTGTGTTCTCATTCATTGCCCGTTGTGTTCTCATTCATTGCCCGTTGTGTTCTCATTCATTGCCCAGTGTTTTGTCATTCATTGCCCAGTGTGTTGTCATTCATTGCCCAGTGTGTTCTCATTCATTGCCCAGTGGTTTCTCATTCATTGCCCAGTGTGTTCTCATTCATTGCCCAGTGTGTTCTCATTCATTGCCTGTTGTGTTCTCATTCATTGCCCAGTGTGTTCTATTTCATTGCCCAGTGTGTTCTCATTCATTGCCCAGTGTGTTCTCATTCATTGCCCAGTGGTTTCTCATTCATTGCCCAGTGTGAGCTCATTCATTGCCCAGTGTTTTGTCATTCATTGCCCAGTGTGTTCTCATTCATTGCCCAGTGTGTTCTCATTCATTGCCCAGTGGTTTCTCATTCTTTGCCCAGTGTGTTCTCATTCATTGCCTGTTGTGTTCTCATTCATTGCCCAGTGGTTTCTCATTCATTGCCCAGTGTGTTCTCATTCATTGCCCAGTGTGTTCTCATTCATTGCCCAGTGGTTTCTCATTCATTGCCCAGTGTGAGCTCATTCATTGCCCAGTGTGTTCTCATTCATTGCCCAGTGTGTTCTCATTCATTGCCCAGTGTGTTCTCATTCATTGCCCAGTGTGTTCTCATTCATTGCCCAGTGGTTTCTCATTCATTGCCCAGTGTTTTGTCATTCATTGCCCAGTGTGTTCTCATTAATTGCCCAGTGTGTTCTCATTCATTGCCCAGTGGTTTCTCATTCATTGTTAAGTGTGTTCTCATTCATTGCCTGTTGTGTTCTCATTCATTGCCCAGTGTGTTCTCATTCATTGCCCAGTGTGTTCTCATTCATTGCCCAGTGGTTTCTCATTCATTGCCCAGTGTGAGCTCATTCATTGCCCAGTGTGAGCTCATTCATTGCCCAGTGTTTTGTCATTCATTGCCCAATGTGTTCTCATTCATTGCCCAGTGTGTTCTCATTCATTACCCGCTGTGTTCTCATTCATTGCCCAGTGTTTTCTCATTCATTGCCTGTTGTGTTCTCATTCATTGCCCAGTGTTTTGTCATTCATTGCCCAGTGTGTTCTCATTCATTGCCCAGTATTTTGTCATTCATTGCCCAGTGTGTTCTCATTCATTGCCCAGTGGTTTCTCATTCATTGCCCAGTGGTTTCTCATTCATTGCCCAGTGTGTTCTCATTCATTGCCCAGTGTTTTCTCATTCATTGCCCAGTGTGTTCTCATTCATTGCCCAGTGTGTTCTCATTCATTGCCCATTGTGTTCTCATTCGTTGCCCAGTGTTTTCTCATTCATTGCCCACTGTGAGCTCATTCATTGCCCACTGTGTTCTCATTCATTGCCCAGTGTTTTCTCATTCATTGCCCGGTGTGTTCTCATTCATTGCCCATTGTGTTCTCATTCATTGCCCAGTTTGAGCTCAGTCATTGCCCATTGTGTTCTCATTCATTGCCCAGTGTTTTCTCATTCATTGCCCACTGTGAGCTCATTCATTGCCCACTGTGTTCTCATTCATTGCCCAGTGTTTTCTCATTCATTGCCCGGTGTGTTCTCATTCATTGCCCATTGTGTTCTCATTCATTGCCCAGTTTGAGCTCAGTCATTGCCCAGTGTTTTGTCATTCATTGCCCAGTGTTTTGTCATTCATTGCCCAGTGTGTTCTCATTCATTGCCCAGTGTGTTCTATTTCATTGCCCAGTGTGTTCTCATTCATTGCCCAGTGTGTTCTCATTCATTGCCCAGTGGTTTCTCATTCATTGCCCAGTGTGAGCTCATTCATTGCCCAGTGTTTTGTCATTCATTGCCCAGTGTGTTCTCATTCATTGCCCAGTGTGTTCTCATTCATTGCCCAGTGGTTTCTCATTCTTTGCCCAGTGTGTTCTCATTCATTGCCTGTTGTGTTCTCATTCATTGCCCAGTGGTTTCTCATTCATTGCCCAGTGTGTTCTCATTCATTGCCCAGTGTGTTCTCATTCATTGCCCAGTGGTTTCTCATTCATTGCCCAGTGTGAGCTCATTAATTGCCCAGTGTTTTCTCATTCATTGACAAGTGTGTTCTCATTCATTGCCCAGTGTGTTCTCATTCATTGCCCAGTGGTTTCTCATTCATTGCCCAGTGTGAGCTCATTCATTGCCCAGTGTTTTGTCATTCATTGCCCAGTGTGTTCTCATTAATTGCCCAGTGTGTTCTCATTCATTGCTCAGTGGTTTCTCATTCATTGCCAAGTGTGTTCTCATTCATTGCCTGTTGTGTTCTCATTCATTGCCTGTTGTGTTCTCATTCATTGCCCAGTGTGTTCTCATTCATTGCCCAGTGTGTTCTCATTCATTGCCCAGTGGTTTCTCATTCATTGCCCAGTGTGAGCTCATTCATTGCCCAGTGCTTTCTCATTCATTGCCCAGTGTTTTGTCATTCATTGCCCAATGTGTTCTCATTCATTGCCCAGTGTGTTCTCATTCATTACCCGCTGTGTTCTCATTCGTTGTCCAGTGTTTTCTCATTCATTGCCTGTTGTGTTCTCATTCATTGCCCATTGTTTTGTCATTCATTGCCCAGTGTGTTCTCATTCATTGCCCAGTATTTTGTCATTCATTGCCCAGTGTGTTCTCATTCATTGCCCAGTGGTTTCTCATTCATTGCCCAGTGTGTTCTCATTCATTGCCCAGTGTTTTCTCATTCATTGCCCAGTGTTTCCTCATTCATTGCCCAGTGTTTTCTCATTCATTGCCCGTTGTGTTCTCATTCATTGCCCAGTGTGTTCTCATTCATTGCCCATTGTGTTCTCATTCATTGCCCAGTGTTTTCTCATTCATTGCCCACTGTGAGCTCATTCATTGCCCACTGTGTTCTCATTCATTGCCCAGTGTTTTCTCATTCATTGCCCAGTGTGTTCTCATTCATTGCCCATTGTGTTCTCATTCATTGCCCAGTTTGAGCTCAGTCATTGCCCATTGTGTTCTCATTCATTGCCCAGTGTTTTCTCATTCATTGCCCACTGTGAGCTCATTCATTGCCCACTGTGTTCTCATTCATTGCCCAGTGTTTTCTCATTCATTGCCCGGTGTGTTCTCATTCATTGCCCAGTTTGAGCTCAGTCACTGCCCAGTGTTTTGTCATTCATTGCCCAGTGTTTTGTCATTCATTGCCCAGTGTGTTGTCATTCATTGCCCAGTGTGTTCTCATTCATTGCCCAGTGTGTTATCATTCATTGCCCGTTGTGTTCTCATTCATTGCCCATTGTGTTCTCATTCATTGCCCAGTGTTTTCTCATTCATTGCCCAGTATGTTGTCATTTATTGCCCAGTGTGTTCTCATTCATTGCCCAGTGTTTTCTCATTCATTGCCCAGTGGTTTCTCCTTCATTGCCCAGTGTGTTCTCATTCATTGCCTGTTGTGTTCTCATTCATTGCCCAGTGTGTTCTCATTCATTGCCCAGTGTGTTCTCATTCATTGCCCAGTGTGTTCTCATTCATTGCCCAGTGGTTTCTCATTCATTGCCCAGTGTGAGCTCATTCATTGCCCAGTGTTTTGTCATTCATTGCCCAGTGTGTTCTCATTCATTGCCCAGTGTGTTCTCATTCATTACCCGCTGTGTTCTCATTCATTGCCCAGTGTTTTCTCATTCATTGCCCGTTGTGTTCTCATTCATTGCCCAGTGTTTTGTCATTCATTGCCCAGTGTGTTCTCATTCATTGCCCAGTGTGTTCTCATTCATTGCCCAATGTGTTCTCATTCATTGCCCAGTATTTTGTCATTCATTGCCCAGTGTGTTCTCATTCATTGCCCAGTGGTTTCTCATTCATTGCCCAGTATTTTGTCATTCATTGACCGGTGTGTTCTCATTCATTGCCCAGTTTTTTCTCATTCATTGCCCAGTGTTTTCTCATTCATTGCCCAGTGTGTTCTCATTCATTGCCCATTGTGTTCTCATTCATTGCCCAGTGTTTTCTCATTCATTGCCCATTGTGTTCTCATTCATTGCCCAGTGTTTTCTCATTCATTGCCCACTGTGTTCTCATTCATTGCCCATTGTGTTCTCATTCATTGCCCAGTGTGTTCTCATTCATTGCCCAGTGTGTTCTCAGTCATTGCCCAGTGTGTTCTCATTCATTGCCCAGGGTGAGCTCAGTCATTGCCCAGTGTCATAGAGTCATAGAGTTATACAGCACGGATAGAGGCCCTTCGGCCCATCGTGTCCGCGCCAGCCATCAAGCCCTGTCTACTCTAATCCCATATTCCAGCATTTGGTCCGTAGCCTTGTATGCTATGGCATTTCAAGTGCTCATCCAAATGCTTCTTGAATGTTGAGGGTTCCTGCCTCCACAACCCTCTCAGGCAGTGAGTTCCAGACTCCAACCACCCTCTGGGTGAAAAAGTTCTTTCTCAAATCCCCTCTAAACCTCCCGCCTTTTACCTTGAATCTATGTCCCCTTGTTATAGAACCCTCAACGAAGGGAAAAAGCTCCTTAGTATCCATCCTATCTGTGCCCCTCATAATTTTGTACACCTCAATCATGTCCCCCCTCAGCCTCCTCTGCTCCAAGGAAAACAAACCCAATCTTCCCAGTCTCTCTTCATAGCTGAAGCGCTCCAGCCCTGGTAACATCCTGGTGAATCTCCTCTGCACCCTCTCCAAAGCGATCACATCCTTCCTGTAGTGTGGCGACCAGAACTGCACACAGTACTCCAGCTGTGGCCTAACCAGTGTTTTATACAGCTCCATCATAACCGCCTTGCTCTTATATTCTATGCCTCGGCTAATAAAGGCAAGTATCCCATATGCCTTCTTTACCACCTTATCCACCTGTTCCGCCGCCTTCAGGGATCTGTGAACTTGCACACCAAGATCCCTCTGACCCTCTGTCTTGCCTAGGGTCCTCCCATTCATTGTGTATTCCCTTGCCTTGTTAGTCCCTCCAAAGTGCATCACCTCGCACTTTTCCGGGTTAAATTCCATTTGCCACTGTTCCGCCCATCTGACCAACCCATCTATATCGTCCTGCAGACTGAGGCTATCCTCCTCGCTATTTACCACCCTACCAATTTTTGTATCATCAGCGAACTTACTGATCATACCTTTTACATTCATATCCAAGTCATTAATGTAGACCACAAACAGCAAGGGACCCAGCACCGATCCCTGTGGCACCCCACTGGCCACAGGCTTCCAGTCACAAAAACAACCTTCGACCATCATCCTCTGCCTTCTGCCACTAAGCCAGTTTTGTATCCAAAGTGCCAAGGCACCCTGGATTCCATGTGTTTCAGTGTGTTCTCATTCATTGCCCAGTGTTTTCTCATTCATTGCCCAGTGTTTTCTCATTCGATGCCCAGTGTGAGCTCATTTACTTCTGTTCAGAAAATGTTTAAACCAATGTTGCGATATTTATAACCTTCTGCTTCTGACATTTTGCTTTCGTCACCTCTCTCATTCTTTGCAGAGATAACTGGACGATGCTGGTGATCATAGAATCATAGAATCATAGAAGTTTACAACATGGAAACAGGCCCTTCGGCCCAACATGTCCATGTCGCCCAGTTTATACCACTAAGCTAGTCCCAATTTCAACTAGTTTATTTTAAATCCTTGTTCTGTTGCTCTTTTTTCTGTTGTTTCGCAGTCTCTTTGTTCTTCCGCTTTTTCCCCTTCAGTTTTGCTTCTTTACTGCTTGTGTGATCATTATGGGGTTGGTAGTGCTCTGTAAATGCAGCAAATATTGTGTATTTAGCCATCCTGTCGTGCAGCACTATTTATACATGACCACGCACGACAAGTAGTCATTGTTGTAATGTAGGAAACACGGCTGCCAATTTGCTCACAACAAGGTCCCTCAAACTGCAATGTGATAATGACCGGATAATCTGTTTTTAAAGATGTTGGTTGAGGGATAAATATTAGCCAGGACATTGGGGAGAATTCCCCTGCTCTTCTTTGAATAGTGCCATGGGATCTTATACAACTACCTGAGAGGGCAGACTCTATTTAAGGTCTCATCTGAAAGACCTCTGACAGTGCAGCACCCCTTTTGTACTGTACTGGAGTGTCAGCTTAGATTTTGTGCTCAAGTCTTTAGAGTGTGATTTGAACCCACAACCTTCTGACCCAGAGGCGAGAGTGCTACCCACTGAGCCACGGCTAATACCTAAACTGGCCTGTCTGCTTCAAAAGGTGGACGGATGGTGACTTCAGTTCCTTCTCTTTGATTGTGCCAATTGTTTGCCATTAAAGGAATCCCCCCAGTCTCGGGGGTCGCGGGACTCCGCCAGGGACCCGAACGGAATCTCAATGGCTTCCACGGCTGCATTCACAACGTGCGAATCAACAACGAGCTGCAGGACTTCAAGAGCTTACCGCAGATGCCCCTGGGCGTCTCCCCGGGCTGCAGATCGTGCAACATCTGCCAACATGGCGTGTGCCGCTCCGTTGATCAGTCCAGCATTACGTGCGAATGCCATACTGGCTGGATAGGGCCTCTGTGTGATCAGGAAACTACTGACCTCTGCACCAACAACAAGTAAGTAAAGGGGTTGATGGGCCCACCATAGGTGTGGGATACGATCATACAAACACAGTGTGTCGGATAAATTCTCCATTAGAATAATGAAGAAAGGAATGTGGATGCTAGTTCCCCACGCCTTAACTTAAGACAACTTTAAGTTCTTTTTCTCACTTCAGCTGGAAACGAGTTTTTCAAAAAAAATATGCAGTCCTACCTTTTGGCCAATAGATGGGGATGCTGCCCTCTGTATGCCAATTGTTTATTGAATGAGCCGGAGGACAGACTACAGCGCCATCTGCTGTGGACACACTCCGTCCATTTTCCAGTTCCGGCCGCCCATTGTGCCGGTATAAATCAAGCAGCGGTCTTTTTCAGAAAAAAAGAGCCCCACCCTGCTTAGTCTTTCCTGATAGTTGCATCCTCTCAGTTCTGGTAACATTCTTGTAAAACTTTCCTCAGTTCTTCAATATATTTTTTAGTTGTGGAGGCCAGAATTGTGCACAGTGCTGCTAGTGTGGTCTAACAGGTTAACATTACCTCCCTGGTTTTGTATTCTAGTCCTCAATGAACTCCAGTACTTTGTTTGTACTCTTTATGGCTTTATCAACTTGTGTTGCTACTTCAAGAGATTTATATATTCCCAGATCCCTTTTCTCCTCCATCCCATTTAGTTTCTTAACTTGCAAGGAATGTGGCCTTCTTATTCCTGCTACCAAAATAAACCATCTCATATTTGCTATGTTGAATTTGATTTGCCATTTATCCATCCATTCTGAATCCCTCTTTATAACTTCCTGTATATTGGTCTAGTCCTCCACATTATGAGCTATCCCCCCCGCCCCCCCCGCCGGCCTAATTTGGTATCATCTGCACATTTCAACACCGTATCTTCAGTTTCTGATCTAAATCATTTATGTAAATGGTGAACAGCAGTGGTCTCAGTTCGGATCCCTATGGGACACCACTTCCCACTTTCCGCCAGGCCGAGGGGGTACCCTCAACTCCTACCCTCTGTTTTCTGCTTTGTAGCCATCTTTTAATCCATTCTGCTACCTGGGCCCTGACTCCACATGCCCTGTCCTTTGTCATGAGGCTCTTATGTGACACTTTATCCTTTTTCTGAAAGTTCACGTGCACAACATCCACTTCACTGCCCTTGTCCACGCTTTCTGTTATTTCCTCGAAGGATTCAATAAGCTTGGTTAAACATGACCTTCCTTTTAGAAATCCATGCTATTTTTTATTATATTCTTTGCCTCTAGATGCTTTGTTATCTGATCTTTTAGTAAAGATTCTAGTATCTTTCCTACTGTTGACATTAAGCTAACCGGTGCAGTGTTTAGTGGGTTAGTTCTAGCTCCCTTTTTGAAGATAGGATTTACACTTTATACACCATGTACTGACCAGCTTATAACTGAGAATCCCCATTGCACACGTTTTATGCCATTTGAGTATAGAATCATAGAATCATAGAAGTTACAACATGGAAACAGGCCCTTCGGCCCAATATGTCCATGTCGCCCAGTTTATACCACTAAGCTAGTCCCAATTGCCTGCACTTGGCCCATATCCCTCTATACCCATCTTACCCATGTAACTGTCCAAATGCTTTTTAAAAGAAAAAAAAGCATTTGGACAGTTACATGGGTAAGATGAGTAACATTGGGTCTCATCCCCCATTAGATCAGTTTTAGTTTGGTGCGAGAATGCTGTTGGATATTTTTGCAGGTATCCTTGTCTTTTACTCTTCAGATCATAATTAACATCTTTCCTTTTGTCCCTTCCCAGGTGCGTTCACGGGACGTGCGTAGCATCCGACTCCACGTACCACTGCGTGTGCAAGGAAGGTTACGTCGGCAGGCTCTGTGACAATGACCAGCTGACGGACAACTGCCAGAATCTGAAGTGTGCTCACGGCAGCTGCAAGATCTCTGGGCAGGGGAAGCCATACTGCGAGTGTGATACCAACTTCACAGGAGAAACCTGCGAAACGGGTAAGGAAAGAAAATGGCCTTGAGTCTTAAAGCTGCTCTATTTGTTTAGTGAATTAACCTGGAGCCTGCTTTATATTAATGACAACGTTTTATTGCTGACATTAGCAAAACAGCTGCAAACATTCTACAAAATCTCATGGTGTTAATGGTAACTTGATTGACTGGACTGCAAACTGGGTTGGTAATTAAAGGCAGAGGGTCATGATAAATGGGTCTAATAGTGGGGCAATACATGGGTACGTTGAGCTCCACTCCCAGTGGGGAACTTCAGTGAAGGGGGAGCGGCAGTTCTGTAACCCACACACCCTTTGAGGGTGACAGCCCATTGAGAGTGTGGAGTCGGTGAATTCACCCTGTTGTGCGCTGCCCAGTTCTTAATGGTCTTTTCCGCCTTTGCTGACAGACACCCATTGTTCCACGAGCTTTGCCTTGTATTTATCCATGTAAAAATTCACCTGCCATTCATCTTAATTTCCCCAGATCCCTTTGGATGTATCTAAATACAAAATTTACAAGGATGATACCAGAACTGAGAGGTTATAGCTATCAGAAAAGACTGAACAGGCTGGGGCTCTTTTCTCTAGAAAAAAAGAAATCTGAGGGGGTGACCTGATAGAGGTCTTTAAGATTATGAAAGGGTTTGATAGGGTAGACGTAGAGAAGATGTCTCCACTTGTGGTGAAATCCAAAACTAGGGGTCATAAATATAAGACAGTCATTAATAAATCTAAGAAGGAATTCAGGAGAAACTTCTTTACCCAGAGAGTGGTTAGAATGTGGAACTCGCTACCACGTGGAGTAGTTGAGGAGAATAGCATAGATGCATTTAAGGGGAATAGAAGGATATGCTGATAGGGTTAGATGAAGTAGGGTGAGAGAAAGCTCGTGTGGAGCATAAACACAGGCATAAACCAGTTGGGCCGAATGGCCTGTTCCGTGCTTTAAATTCAATGTAATAAAGGTATCATTCTAAATGAGGGATGTCCAAATGACACTGCTCAAGCCTGTGCAATCCAGTCCACAAAGCCCAGGGTTGTATCTGGGCTCTTATTTCTTACTGCTTGGTTTGTTCTGTTTGAATTTCAGGTATGGAAAGGGCTGTTGTGGTTTTTTTTTTACCAATGTTGCCTCATTACTGAAAAAATCCTAAACCCGGATCAATATCAGTTAATATCTGTAACATGAGATGGTTGCAAATTAATAGGAACGTAGATTTAAACTTTAAATATCACCCCCAAGGCTCCATGGTGTAAACCTAGATGTCCCTTCAAATGCACAAGCTTGGAAAGTCCAGCTGGGATTCTCCACTCCAGCAGAATCCTGGTCTATGTGCAGCAGGGCGGAAGTTCCACCCACTCCAGACCCTGGCCAATTGTCCTGTCATAGAGTAGTGTGGCCAGCAGCCTCTGGGGCAGCCGAAGAAGGTGAGGGTTATTTTTTGCCCAAATTGTGGGTGTGGGGGTTAAATTTAAATGCCACCTTCACTGCCCTTAATAACACTTGCGCCTACATCACTAACGTGCAAACGGCATATGCCCGCCTACATTTGGTAATTGGCAACGGTTGTCAATTCTGCGGAAGATGCCAGAAGTCATGTCGAGGGTGCATAGAACCAGCAGAGCGGCTTCTGAAGAAGTTCCTGACCCATCATAACAAGTTAGGCAAGGGACCTGACCTACATCCAGTGGAAAATCCTGACATGCTACTTTGAAGCAGGTATAAAATGTCTAACAGGAGCAGTGGAATCCTGCCATTGTATTCTGTGTTTTGGTTCCAGTGCTGCTGCAGTTGGGACAGAGGTGGCTGTGTCAATTTGAAATATCGTCATAACCAAAGCTGACTATAAAAGGTACTAGAACTGGAGCAAGCCGTCTAAGTACAAAAACATACAAGCAATGACAGACAGGAGAAGACCCACTGGTCCATCCAGCCTGTCCCAGACAATGTGATGCCTTGTGCATCCCAATATATACACTCCTCACCTGAAACCATGTGATCTTTTGGGCGAGGCGAGAAACCAAGCCAATTAGGGAATAAAATCTGCTAAATTCCTTTCCAACCCCTTAGGCAATCAAAACTAGTCCAGGCGGCCGCTCTGGCCCTGATTAATGTTATACAATACCTACCTCTTGAACAAGGTGATCTCCACCCCAGCCAGAAACTGGTCCAGCTTCCGCTTGAAAGAATTCAGACAATCAGCGTCCTCCATGTTCCACAGGTCCGCTATTCTATGGGAAAGGAATCATCTCCTAACATCTAACCAAGTTCTTGCCTTTACATAACTTGAAATTGTGACCTCTGGTCCTCCCTAACCTACTTAGTTGAAACAAACTTTTTACACAAACGCAAACTTCTCTCTTGTTTCGCAGAGCTCTTTTGTCAAAAGGAAATGGTCCGAGATGTCTACCGCAAGCAGCAAGGCTACGCCTCGTGCCAGACCACGGTCAAAGTGCCCCGACTGGAGTGCAAGGGGAGCTGCAGCAACGGAGAGTGCTGCGTGCCACTGCGCAGCAAGCGGCGGAAATATGTCTTCCAGTGTACGGATGGCTCCTCGTTCGTGGAAGACGTGGAGCGGGTTGTTGACTGCGGCTGCGGGAGTTGTTCCTCGTAGGGACCCGAAGCGGGAAGTGAAGGCTTAACAACAGCACGTGCCTGCGACAAGTGTTGGACCCTTTAACTCTCATAGTGGGCCAAAAGAAATGGAAATATATTGTAAGATAACAAATAGAACCTATTTTTATTATTAAAAAAGGACTATTTTCTTCATTTATTACTAAATATATCACACCGCCTGGGTATATATATCATACTGTGTTCCCTTTGCAAGAATTTTTTTTAACCATTTTATTAATCTAACAGAGGAATTATGGGAATGGGTTGCCTGATGGGTTGTTGTGAAGGTGTTTGAAGGGCCTGTCATATTACTGTCCAACTGACTGTCAAAGTCTGCACTGCATTTCTGACTTAGGAGGTTCTGAGCTTTTGAAGAAGTTGAAACCTGGCAGCATGAGAAACGTCAAGAGGAACATCGTCGAACACCGATTGACTCTTGGTTTTACTGTGGCCTCAATTACCAGCACTGGTCTCCGTGTTAAAATACCAAATGGACTGATCCACTTTTGTGTTACTATCAATACAGTGTAATCAGTTCTTTCCAGATATCCAATAAGGCACTGTTAACAATAAGTGTAGAGTACACTGCAGGTACCCAATACCACACCAATAACATGAACATGGTGTAAAGTACACTGCAGGTACCCAATAACACACCAATAGCATTGGCATAGTGTAAAATGCAATACAGGTACCCATTCCACACTTGTAACATGAACACAGTGTAGAGCATACTGTAGATAGCCAATAACACACCTGAACACAGTGTAGAGCACACTGCAGATACCCAATGACACACCAATAACATGAACACAGTGTAGAGCACACTGCAGATACCCAATAACACGCCAATAATATGAACACAGTGTAGAGTACACAGCAGATACCCAATAACACACCAAAAACATTGGCATAGTGTAAAATACAATAGTACCCAATTCCACACAAGTAATACGAACACAGTGTAGAGCATACTGTAGATACCCAATACATATTGATACAGTGTGGAATCTACTTGAGATACCCAGTACTATTGATACATTGTAGACTACAATGCAGATATCCAGTACCATATCTGTGAAGGCTTTTGCAGTTCTCAGTCAGACTGCTGGGTGCAGTATCTCACCTGGTCCCACAACACCAGAGTTTATGCAGAAAACCTCCAGGACCATATATTCAAAACAGGACTAACCGGGTAATAAGGAACATAAACACAAAGAGGACTGTATTGGCAGGGTATATGGCCCATAGGCTTCAGTTTGCACACTCCTGTATTAGGGTCTATCTCTGTACATGCTCACCCACCACCTGAGAGATGTTTGATAGTTCTCCCAATACCGTTCAATCATCAACTTTTCATCTCTGACATGCATGATTAAATGTCTAGACCTCAAGGCTCCTTTCACAGCTCAGATGGTCCTTAAGCAGATGGTAATGCTCTTTTATCCATTAGACACTGTTACCAGACATTAGATCACTCCATTGAGGAAACGCTTATAAAACTCTTAATTCTGATAACCATAATACACACACTACAGAAGGAGATTACACATCTGCACAGAAATTGGGTTTGAATTCTTCAACACTACACACTGAAGCGACGTAGAACTGGACTATACTGTGTGATGTCTGAGGTATTTATTGATTTTCTGTCTGACATTGCCCTCCCCAAGGTGTCTGGTATTTAAAATGTTTCCCATGTGCCAACCCCTCTTCCTAATATCTGCTCTTGAGAATTTGGGTATCCGACATTTAAGCTTTCAGGAGATGAAGATTTATTGTTAGTCCAGTACAATTCTGGTGTCAGCCAACAATTTAGAAAACATTGAAGATAAATATTTAAGAGGGAAAGGTGTACTCTGGGAAGCAGATTGAATGATGTGGTTTGATGCATGTACACAGGAAGTGATGGATGACAAATAGGTGTTGAAAGTTAATTTTTTTAAGAGTTTGATAAGAAAATAAATGACCAGTTAGGTACAAGCCAAAAGGATTAAAATGGGATAAATTCCTTTTCTGTTTTCCCCCATATATTTTTTGTTCTCTTTCAGGATTCCTGTGTATACATAGCCTTCCTTTAAATGGAAGGACAAACCAGTTGACTCAATTCTAGACTTCTCCATGGCTTTGATTGCAATGGCAGTCCATGTTCTGCCAACAGGGAGATCATTACTTTCAGGACCTGAAGCTCTGCTCTGTGTCAGTTGATAACCACTGACATGAGGTGAGACACCACAACCCTCCTACTACCAATTACTGCTCACGTGGAGTGCCAGGTTGCGGTGGGATTCAGACCACAACATTGTGAAGTGAGTTTCTGTGCTGCTACTGTTTTAGCCCCTCTTCATCTCAGAGGGAGAATTGGGTGAGTGGGACTGCAGATTTCTCCACTCCCCTCATAATAATGATAAATAAATATAACGGGGGCAGGAAAACGCTTGCTGTATTGATCTTACAATCAGGTCAGTACCTGCTGTACTTAGCTCAGTGCCTTACATTTAGCCCATTAACTGCAGTATTTACCTAAGTGCCTAACAATTGGGCCACTTTTGCTGCATTGACCTAAGTGTCTTACAGTGAACCCAATGCCTTATACATTAACCTGAGGGCCTTGCAGTCAACCCAATATCTTATACATTAATCTGAGGACCTTCACAGAAAGCGTCAATTGGATTAGCAATGAATCCTTTACAAGTCAACCCAGTACTTGTAGCTGCTGCTCACAATTGGCAAATTGGTGTGCTAGGATCTAAAAGTTCAATGGTACATGACAAATGCACAACTTCCCATCACTTCTGTAAGCAGTGAATATTGCCTTACGGCGTACACACCAAAGGGAATTGAGGTAAGGTTTGGCACATTTCTTAATGGCAGCCAAACATCAAGATGTTTACAGGTTTCGTGCAGAATAGCTTCCATTCTATACTTTATATGGAAGTCTGGTTAAAATGTAGTGCAAGAACATTAAAGCACAACTATATTGAATGCAAAACAATTCTTCCTGTTTCCTTAGACTTTGCCCACTGTGTATTTATGTGTGCAGTGACATACAAAGGATGCCTGCAGCAGCAGAGGTGCTGCAGAGGGTCTCACAGGAAGTCCTAACTTTGATTCTCTCTCTCTCTGATAATGTATACAAGGAAATAAGCCTCTGCCAAGTTCACAATTTACAGGTGCTTAACCCTTTATTCTTTGTTTTACAAAAATATGTACATTTTCATGTTATATATTTTGTGAAATGCAACGTCTTGTACAAAACAATAAATGAAAGTGTTTGCACCAAACAAAAGTGGATAGAAAATCATTTTATTTCAGTGTCGGTCAGCTTTAAACCAGAGAAATTGAAGTTTGTCTATAATTGGTATGGATTTACTACTGAAGCTGTATTCACTTCGTATTAAGTCTATAATATGCCTGCATTGAGCCTGCACTGGTTCAGTGCTGATTCTGTATTAAGCCTGTAATGTACCTGCATTGAGCCTGCACTGATTTTACTATTGAGCCTTTACTAATTCAGCATTGACCCCATAAAGATTCAATAATGAGCCTGTATTCATTCAATTATGAGCCTGTACTAGAATCATAGAGTCATATAATATTACAGCACTGAAGGAGGCCATTCAGCCCATTGTGCCTATGCCGGCTCTTTGAAAGAGCTGTCCAATTTGTCCCACTCCACATTGCCCTGCAAATCTTTCCAATTCAAGTATTTATCCAATTCCCTTTTGAAAGTTATTATTGAATCTGCTTCCAACACCCATTCAGGCAGTGCATTCCAGATTATAACAACTCGCTGCATAAAAAATGTTTCCTCATGTCGCCTCTGGCTCTTTTGCCGATCACCGTAAATCTGTGTCCTCTGGTTATCGACCCTTCTGCCATGAGAAACAGTTTGTCCTTATTTACTCTGTCAAATCTCCCCTTGACTTTCTCTGCATCCAAGGAGAACAACTCCAGCTTCTCCAGTCTCTCCACATAACTGAAGTCCCTCATCCCTGGCATCATTCTAGTAAATGTCTTCTGCACCCTCTCTAAGGCCATGATATCCTTTCTAAAGCATGGTGCCCAGAATTGAACACAATACTCCAGCTGAGGCCTAACCAGTGTTTTGTAAAGGTTCAGCATAACTTCCTTGCTTTTATACTCTATTGTACTAATTTAGTATTGAGCCTGTGATGATTCAGTATTGAGCCTGTGATGATTCAGTATTGAGCCTGTGATGATTCAGTATTGAGCCTGTGATGATTCAGTATTGAGCCTGTACTGATTCAGTATTGAGCCTGTGATGATTCAGTATTGAGCCTGTACTGGTTCAGTATTGAGCCTGTGATGATTCAGTATTGAGCATGTGATGATTCAGTATTGAGCCTGTACTGATTCAGTATTGAGCCTGTACTGATTCAGTATTGAGCCTGTGATGATTCAGTATTGAGATGTGATGATTCAGTATTGAGATGTGATGATTCAGTATTGAGCCTGTGATGATTCAGTATTGAGCCTGTACTGATTCAGTATTGAGCCTGTGATGATTCAGTATTGAGCCTGTACTGATTCAGTATTGAGCCTGTGATGATTCAGTATTGAGCCTGTGATGATTCAGTATTGAGCCCATGGTGATTCAGTTTTGAGCCTGTGATGATTCAGTATTGAGCCTGTGATGATTCAGTATTGAGCCTGTGATGATTCAGTATTGAGCCTGTACTGATTCAGTATTGAGCCTGTGATGATTCAGTATTGAGCCTGTGATAATTCAGTATTGAGCCTGTACTGATTCAGTATTGAGCCTGTGGTGATTCAGTATTGAGCCTGTGGTGATTCAGTATTGAGCCTATGGTGATTCAGTATTGAGCCAGTAATGATTCAGTATTGAGCCTGTGATGATTCAGTATTGAGCCTGTGATGATTCAGTATTGAGATGTGATGATTCAGTATTGAGATGTGATGATTCAGTATTGAGCCTGTGATGATTCAGTATTGAGCCTGTACTGATTCAGTATTGAGCCTGTGATGATTCAGTATTGCGGCTATGATGATTCAGTATTGAGCCTGTACTGATGCAGTATTGAGCCTGTCATGATTCAGTCTTGAGCCTGTACTGATTCAGTATTGAGCCTGTGATGATTCAGTATTGAGCCTGTGATGATTCAGTATTGAGATGTGATGATTCAGTATTGAGATGTGATGATTCAGTATTGAGCCTGTGATGATTCAGTATTGAGCCTGTACTGATTCAGTATTGAGCCTGTGATGATTCAGTATTGCGGCTATGATGATTCAGTATTGAGCCTGTACTGATGCAGTATTGAGCCTGTCATGATTCAGTCTTGAGCCTGTACTGATTCAGTATTGAGCCTGTGATGATTCAGTATTGAGCCTGTGATGATTCAGTATTGAGCCTGTACTGATTCAGTATTGAGCCCATGGTGATTCAGTTTTGAGCCTGTGATGATTCAGTATTGAGCCTGTGATGATTCAGTATTGAGCATGTGATGATTCAGTATTGAGCCTGTACTGATTCAGTATTGAGCCTGTGATGATTCAGTATTGAGCCTGTGATAATTCAGTATTGAGCCTGTACTGATTCAGTATTGAGCCTGTGGTGATTCAGTATTGAGCCTGTGGTGATTCAGTATTGAGCCTATGGTGCTTCAGTATTGAGCCAGTAATGATTCAGTATTGAGACTTTGATGATTCAGTATTGAGACTTTGATGATTCAGTATTGAGCCTGTGATGATTCAGTATTGAGATGTGATGATTCAGTATTGAGATGTGATGATTCAGTATTGAGCCTGTGATGATTCAGTATTGAGCCTGTACTGATTCAGTATTGAGCCTGTACTGATTCAGTATTGAGCCTGTGATGATTCAGTAGTGAGCCTGTGATGATTCAGTAGTGAGCCTGTGATGATTCAGTAGTGAGCCTGTGATGATTCAGTATTTAGCCTTTACTGATTCAGTATTGAGCCTGTGATGATTCAGTATTGAACCTGTACTGATTCAGTATTGAGCCTGTGATGATTCAATATTGAGCCTTTGCTGATTCAGTATTGAGCCTGTGATGATTCAGTATTGAGCCTGTACTGATTCAGTATTGAACCTGTACTGATTCAGTATTGAGCCTGTGATGATTCAGTATTGAGCCTGTGATGATTCAGTATTGAGCCTTTGCTGATTCAGTATTGAGCCTGTGATGATTCAGTATTGAGCCTGTACTGATTCAGTATTGAGCCTGTACTGATTCAGTATTGAGCCTGTGATGATTCAGTATTGAGCCTGTGAAGATTCAGTATTGAGCCAGTAATGATTCAGTATTGAACCTGTGATGATTCAGTATTGAGCCTGTGATGACTCAGTATTGAGCCTGTGATGATTCAGTATTGAGATGTGATGATTCAGTATTGAGCCTGTACTGATTCAGTATTGAACCTGTGATGATTCAGTATTGAGCCAGTAATGATTCAGTATTGAACCTGTGATGATTCAGTATTGAGCCTGTGATGATTCAGTATTGAGCCTGTGATGATTCAGTATTGAGCCTGTGATGATTCAGTATTGAGCCTGTGATGATTCAGTATTGAGCCTGTGATGTTTCAGTATTGAGCCTGTGATGATTCAGTATTGAGCCTGTGATGATTCAGTATTGAGCCTGTGATGTTTCAGTATTGAGCCTGTACTGATTCAGTATTGAGCCTGTGATGATTCAGTATTGAGCCTGTGATGATTCAGTATTGAGCCTGTACTGATTCAGTATTGAGCCTGTGATGATTCAGTATTGAGCCTGTGATGATTCAGTGTTGAGCCTGTGATGATTCAGTATTGAGCCTGTGATGATTCAGTATTGAGCCTGTGATGATTCAGTATTGAGCCTGTACTGATTCAGTATTGAGCCTGTGATGATTCAGTAGTGAGCCTGTGATGATTCAGTATTTAGCCTTTACTGATTCAGTATTGAGCCTGTGATGATTCAGTATTGAGCCTTTACTGATTCAGTATTGAGCCTGTGATGATTCAGATTTGAGATGTGATGATTCAGTATTTAGCCTTTACTGATTCAGTATTGAGCCTGTGATGATTCAATATTGAGCCTTTGCTGATTCAGTATTGAGCCTGTGATGATTCAGTATTGAGCCTGTGATGATTCAGTATTGAGATGTGATGATTCAGTATTGAGCCTGTGATGATTCAGTATTGAGCCTGTGATGATTCAGTATTGAGCCTGTGATGATTCAGTATTGAGCCTGTGATGATTCAGTATTGAGCCTGTGATGATTCAGTATTGAGCCTGTGATGATTCAGTGTTGAGCCTGTGATGATTCAGTATTGAGCCTGTGATGATTCAGTATTGAGCCTGTGATGATTCAGTATTGAGCCTGTACTGATTCAGTATTGAGCCTGTGATGATTCAGTATTGAGATGTGATGATTCAGTATTGAGCCTGTGATGATTCAGATTTGAGATGTGATGATTCAGTATTGAGATGTGATGATTCAGTATTGAGCCTGTGATGATTCAGTATTGAGCCTGTGATGATTCAGATTTGAGATGTGATGATTCAGTATTGAGCCTGTACTGATTCAGTATTGAACCTGTGATGATTCAGTATTGAGCCTGTGATGATTCAGTATTGAGATGTGATGATTCAGTATTGAGCCTGTGATGATTCAGTATTGAGATGTGATGATTCAGTATTGAGCCTGTGATGATTCAGTATTGAGCCTGTGATGATTCAGTATTGAGCCTGTGATGATTCAGTATTGAGATATGATGATTCAGTATTGAGCCTGTGATGATTCAGATTTGAGATGTGATGATTCAGTATTGAGATGTGATGATTCAGTATTGAGCCTGTGATGATTCAGTATTGAGCCTGTGATGATTCAGATTTGAGATGTGTTGATTCAGTATTGAGCCTGTACTGATTCAGTATTGAACCTGTGATGATTCAGTATTGAGCCTGTGATGATTCAGTATTGAGATATGATGATTCAGTATTGAGCCTGTGATGATTCAGTATTGAGATGTGATGATTCAGTATTGAGCCTGTACTGATTCAGTATTGAACCTGTGATGATTCAGTATTGAGCCAGTAATGATTCAGTATTGAACCTGTGATGATTCAGTATTGAGATGTGATGATTCAGTATTGAGCCTGTAATGATTCAGTATTGAGATGTGATGATTCAGTATTGAGCCTGTGATGATTCAGTATTGAGCCTGTACTGATTCAGTATTGAACCTGTGATGATTCAGCATTGAGCCTGTGATGATTCAGTATTGAGCCTGTACTGATTTAGTATTGAGCCTGTGATGATTCAGTATTGAGCCTGTAATGATTCAGTATTGAGCCTGTGATGATTCAGTATTGAGCCTGTGATGTTTCAGTATTGAGCCTGTACTGATTCAGTATTCAGCCTGTGATGATTCAGTATTGAGCCTGTGATGATTCAGTATTGAGCCTGTGATGATTCAGTATTGAGCCTGTACTGATTCAGTATTGAGCCTGTGATGATTCAGTATTGAGCCTGTGATGATTCAGTATTGATCCAGTTAAGGTTGAGTATTGACCATGCACTGACATTGGTGAACCTGTATTCATTTAGCATTCATCCTGTACCGACAGTGATGAGCCTGTACTGACAGTGGTTAGCCTACAGTTATTAATATTGATCCTGTACTGACAGTGATTGGCCTAAGCCGCTCAACTGTTTTATTTTAATGTGAATATCCTGAGATTAAACAGCACCATTGAGCAAAGCAGCAAAAATGAGCTGGCCTCCTCGGATCTTCCATTCAGCTGATTTGCTGGTTCCACTGAAATCTCCTTCCCCAAGGACTGATACAGGTCCCACCCTTTTTCCGCTTTATAGGATGAGAAGTATTTCTGCACCGTAGTGATTAGGTGCTGTGTCTGTACTGAATCTAGATTGTTTAAGTATTAATTCCAGACAGGTACAGTGTTCATTTTATAAGTATTGACTCTGCACTAAATTATCAAGCTTTGGACCAAACAGTGGAGGCAAATAGTGAATGCTCACCCGATATTATATACTAAATGATATATTAACTCTACATCGATTCACTATTGAATTGGTTTAAGAACAGATTGATTTTTGTTTTTGTTCAGTGTTAACTCTATGTTGGTTCAGGTGGGAACACTTCATGATCTGGCAAAGGAAAGTGAGGAGCCCGTTTACAGGACTGACCAAAACACAAAGGGGATGGGGGAACACGCGAAGGTGAATAGTGCAGAAATACTAACCACTGATGCTAGTGAGACAGTGAATGCGTTTAATAGCCTGTGAACAGATTATTTTTTCCAAAAGCCATAAAGTGGTAATAAGAAGGGAAAGGGACAATATAGACAGCAAACAAATTGAAGGAGATAAATAAAAATCACAAGGAGAGGAACAGAAGTCTGACAATCGAAGTGTTAGTGTTTGAGATACATGAGCTGAGCGTTTAATGTTTGCCTCCCACTGCTTGGAATTTGTTGGCATTGAAGCTCATCTGTCTCGTACTCTATCTTTTCCAGCCTTTCATCCAACAGCATTTTAAACAACTCTAATTGTTTTTTCTCCACTGCCTTGCCTGACAGATTATTCTATGATTGTATAAAGTCTTGAGTCCAACATGCCTTCATACTCCCTCTAGAGGCCAACTGGCATACACACTTCTTAAAACAGCATGTATGAAGCACCGGCCTAAAAATGCGATGACGCTTTGCCCATTCTACTGGCGTAAAATGGCCACTACTTGCTCCCTCCCAATTGCCTCCTTCCTTCTCTCGATCATTGCCTCTCTTCTGGTCGCATCGCCCCCCCCCCCCCCTCACCTGATCACTTCCCCCTCTCCCAATCGCCCCCGCCCCTCCCGATCACTTCCCCGACTCCCGATCGCCCCCGCGCCTCCCGATCACTTCCCCCCCCCCACAAGATCTACCCGAGGGGCGCTACGAATGACGCAGGGCCCGAAATTGAACTCCTCTTCATCGTCAATCTGCCTGGGGATGCTCAGCAGATGTATGCAGCTTGCCGGTCTCATGTAAATGAGGCCCAATATCGGGTGAACCTTGGGCCTACTCATTCTGGTGCAAGGAATGTTCTCTGCACCCAGTTCATGCCAGCTAGCCAGCATGAACCAATTTCTAGGCTATGTTTGGATCTGGATTTCTCTATGGAACGGGAGTATTAAGATCAGAGATGCATTCCTTCAGGGTGCATTGTTGTAAGTCTTTATAGACTTCAGTGCAATGGGCAGGTTATGACCTCTATTTTATTGTTTCTCAATTTTATTTCTCTCCCTTTTCTCGATCTCTAGCCCAGGCACCGCACCAAAACCAAACGTTACTTCCATATAAACTGCAACAATTGTGTAGTCTCTAAATATATGGATATTGCATGTCACAAAGAGCTCTCAAAGAACTTGCTCCTTTATGCTTGTTTCCTCTCTGTAATGTTCTCCTCCTCATTTGTCAGGGATTTTCCCCTGGCCTGCCTTTCCCAGGCAGTCTGTGTCTCATTCTCCTGATTAACCACATGGGGTGAAGACAAGCATCTGAAGGCTATCTCCCAGGTGACAGCAGACAGCTGATGTGACAGGGAGGACAAGTGTTCGAAAGAGCCTACAACATGAGGGAAAGGAGTGGCAAAGGGCAGCATGCAAGTAAGGCTTGTGAGGGGAGTTCCAAACACAGGTTCCAGGTGGAAGAGCTAGAGGTGCCTGACTTGTGCTGGGAATTACCAGTTTAGTTCCAAATGTTGGGACAATTTTGAGTTGTTCGCCTGTGCCCAACGTGAGGTGGACGAACACTGCTTGGGGTAGATTTTTGTTAAAAAAAATTATTTTATGCGCTACTGACTTGGATTTTTCAAGGAAAAATGGATGGAATTGCAAAATATGACCTGCAAATATCCCAAACAACTCAGTGACGCCATGTAGTAAAAATAGGATTTTCTATATTCAGTCAGTGTGAATCTGTAGCCCAAATTTAAATGACGGATTCATGGAATGTGATCTTCAAAACATCGACAAAATCCCAGAATCTAATCTAATGAAAACAGAATCTACTTCTTCAGTCACCTTAGAGCCGTGGCTTTGGCTATGAGGGAATGTCAAAGAAGCTCTTTGGAAAAGAGACTTCAAGTTTTCCAGATTTATGAAAGGGATTGACAAAACGGATCCTAGCAAATTTTGCACTATGGGAAAGGATTCAAATACACGGACATACAAGTCAAAGTATTAAGTTAGTAAGATGAGAAGTTGGGAAGGGGAGTCCTCCCCCAGCAATGTATGCTCCAACAATGAGATCCCCCCTGCTGCCGAGTGAGTTGTAAATACAAGGAAATTCGAGGCCTAGTTATTGAGGTGTTCTATTTGAATTCTGCCTAACTGTTGGATGCTTCAACTCACTGTTGGCGGGGATACAGCGTAGCGAGTGAAGAAGATAGTTTTCAGTGGTAACTACATGTGATTTGCCCAGTGTTACTGCTCGGGTTGCCAGCTCTGGTTGAATGTATTCCTGGACGTTTCATCGCATGACCGCCTGCCTTCCACTGTCCCGCCCCCACAATCCCGCCATCGGTCGCCCAACATGTCCATCCTCACAGTGCGCCGCCTTCCCACGGCCAATTGGAAATTGAAAAGACTCTTCATTACCCAATTGGATGATTCTTCACTGGCAGCCAAACAGCCTTTTTTTTCCCTATCTCCAATCTTTTCATAACTAATAAACAGAAGTGTTCGAAGAAAATGAAAAGAAAAACATAATTTGTTTTAATGCCCCTATGATGTTTCTCCTGGGTTTTTGCTCGCAGTAGTGTCCTGGAGATTAATCTTCAATTCCTGGTAACTCCAGGCCAATTATGGAGGGTTGGCAACCCTAAGTTACTGCCAGAACAATCTTTGTGCGTGCACACAGGATGCTTCTGGCCTTTGAACGAGGCCCAAGCAAAAATAAGTACCGCTTGACTGATTTCTAGGGAAGTAAAGCAGCTTGTCACCACTGGAGGGTGCACAGTCCAAGTGAAATTAGTACCAAGCCAACATACAAATTCAGTGCAACCTAATTCATAGCCACAAGGTGGCATTCAACATAACTTGGCATCTTTAGTACTAAATTATCTTTGACTCAGAAATATTTTCAATGCTTCGGCTCCCCGAACAATGTGAAAGGTTATGAGTAGGGTTGCCAACCCTCCAGGATTGGACTGGAGTCTCCAAGAATTAAAAATTGATCTCCAGGACATTGCTGTGAACAACCCGGGAGAAAAATCACCAAGGGGCCTTAAAAAAAATTGTGGGTTGTTTTCATTTTCTTTGAGCACTTTCGCTTATTAGTTGTAAAGATATTGGAGCTGGGGAAATTAGCTGTTTGAAGGACAGTCAAGAATCATCCAATCAAATAACAAAGAGTCTGTTCACTTTACCCTTGGTATGGGAAGACAATGCATCACAAGGTTGGACGTGTTGGGCGACCAGCGGTGGGAGTGTGGGGGTGGGGCAGTTGGAGGCGGGAGATCATGTGATGAAACCTCCAGGAATACATCCAACTAGAGTTGGCAACTCTAATAATGAGGGGTTGAAGAGTCAAAGGTTGTTTCAACTGGTTGTCAAACAGATAAGATGGGGTAACTAGAAGGAAGGAGTTAGAAGAATTATTTTTGCACAGAGGGTTATTAGAACACGGAATGGCTTTACCACGAGTGACTATTAAGGCCGAGACTACGATATCATTCAAAAATTGGATAAGGATCTGAAAAGCAAGAGTTTGATAGAAAAGGAAAATGGGATTACAGTAGATAGCTCCAGTTGAAGAGCTAGCACTGGCACAGGTGTGATGGGCTGTATGGCCTCTTCCTGTGATTTCTATGATAGGAAAATTAATATTGATAATTCCAATTAATTGTATGAAGGGATCTCAAAGTGCAAATAATGACCACTGGTAAAAGGTGTACTCAACCCAGGCAAATCCAGTTAGGGTTGGCCAGTCTAACTTCAATTTCTATGCTTATATGAAAGTAAGGGTGTTATTAAATAAATAAAGAGTCTTTGAATATATACAGGGGCATTGTTGTAACACTCTAAGACAGACAGGCACAGGAATAAAGAAAGAACATAGACACACACTGGGGGGAAAATAAGCTTTTATACTGCCATTGTTTTATTTCTAATTTTGGGAGACCAGCACCTCTGATCTGCCTCCTACTGTTTACACTAAATCTGGTTCCCTGATCCCAGTGAAAGATTTGTGAACCCAATTTTTAGCAGTGTCACCACATGAGCCAGTTCACGATGTTGGTTTCCCAGAATAAATAAGCACAAAATAAGTGGCATAGAGAAAACAGACACACACACAGAAAAAACGGCGAGAGAATAACAGACACACAGACAATGGGAGGGAGAATAACAGACACACAGACAATGGGAGAGAGAATAACAGACACACAGACAATGGGAGGGAGAATAACAGACACACAGACAATGGGAGAGAGAATAACAGACTCACAGACAATGGGAGAGAGAATAACAGACACACAGACAATGGGAGAGAGAATAACAGACACACACAAAGGGAGGGAGAATAACAGACTCACAGACAATGGGAGAGAGAATAACAGACACACAGACAAAGGGAGGGAGAATAACAGACTCACAGACAATGGGAGAGAGAATAACAGACACACACAGACAAAGGGAGGGAGAATAACAGACTCACAGACAATGGGAGAGAGAATAACAGACACACAGACAATGGGAGAGAGAATAACAGACACACAGAAAAAGGGAGGGAGAATAACAGACACACACAGAAAAAGGGAGGGAGAATAACAGACACACACAGAAAAAGGGAGGGAGAATAACAGACACACAGACAATGGGAGAGAGAATAACAGACACACAGAAAAAGGGAGGGAGAATAACAGACACACAGACAATGGGAGAGAGAATAACAGACACACAGAAAAAGGGAGGGAGAATAACAGACACACACAGACAATGGGAGAGAGAATAACAGACACACGCAGACAAAGGGATAGAGAATAACAGACACACAAACAAAGGAGGGAGAATAACAGACACACAAACAAAGGGAGAGAGAATAACAGACACACAGACAATGGGAGAGAGAATAAAAGACACAGTCAAAAGGAGAGAAACTAATAGATAGGCACAGAAAAACAAAGAGAAAATAACAGACACACACAAAGGGAGAGAGAATAACAAACACAGAGAGAAAGCGAGAGAGAATAACAGATATGCACACACAAACAAAGGGATTGAGAATACACACACACATAGAAACATGGTAAATTTATGGCACAGAAGGAGGCCATTCAGCCCATCATGTCCGTGCCGGTCAAAAAAGAGCTACCCAGCCTAATCCCACATTCCAGCACTTGGCCTGTAGCCTTGTAGGTTACGGCACCTCAATTGCATATCCAAGTACTTTTTAAATGAGTTGAGGGTTTCTGCCTCTACTACCCTCTCAGGCAGTGAGTTCCAGACTCCCACCATCCTCTGGATGAATAACATTTTCCTCAGCTCCCCTCTAATCCTTCTATCAATTACTTTAAATCTATGTCCCCTGGTTATTGACCTCTCTGCTAAGGGAAATAGGTCCTTCCTATCCACTTTATCTAGGCCCCTCATAATTTTATACACCTCAATTAAATCACCCCTCAGCCTCCCCTGTTCCAAGGAAAACAACCCCAGCCTATCCAATTTGTCATCATAGCTAAAATTCTTCAGTCCTGGCAACATCCTCGCAAATCTCCTCTGTACCCTCTCTAGTGCAATTACATCTTTTCCTGCAATGTGGTGACCAGAACTGTGTGCAGTACTCAAGCTGTGGCCTAACTAGTGTTTTATACAGTTCCAGCATAACATCCCGGCTTTTATAGTCTATGCCTCAGATAATGATGGAAAGTAATGCCTTCTTAAGGAAGGCACGCACACAGGGAGAGAGAATAACACACACACACAAAGGGAGAGAGAATAACAGACACACACACAAAGGGAGAGAGAATAACAGACACACACAATGGGAGAGAGAATAACAGACACACAGACAAAGGGAGAGAGAATAACAGACACACACAATGGGAGAGAGAATAACAGACACACAGACAAAGGGAGAGAGAATAACAGACACACACAATGGGAGAGAGAATAACAGACACACCGACAAAGGGAGAGAGAATAACAGACACACCGACAAAGGGAGAGAGAATAACAGACACACCGACAAAGGGAGAGAGAATAACAGACACACAGACAAAGGGAGAGAGAATAACAGACACACAGACAAAGGGAGAGAGAATAACAGACACACAGACAAAGGGAGAGAGAATAACAGACACACACAATGGGAGAGAGAATAACAGACACACACACAAAGGGAGAGAGAATAACAGACACACACAATGGGAGAGAGAATAACAGACACACAGACAAAGGGAGAGAGAATAACAGACACACACAATGGGAGAGAGAATAACAAACACACACAATGGGAGAGAGAATAACAGACGCACAGACAATGGGAGGGAGAATAACAAACACACACAATGGGAGAGAGAATAACAGACACACACAGACAATGGGAGAGAGAATAACAGACACACAGACAACGGGAGAGAGAATAACAGACACACAGACAACGGGAGAGAGAATAACAAACACACACAATGGGAGAGAGAATAACAAACACACACAAAGGGAGAGAGAATAACAAACACACAGACAAAGGGAGAGAGAATAACAGACACACCGACAAAGGGAGAGAGAATAACAGACACACCGACAAAGGGAGAGAGAATAACAGACACACAGACAAAGGGAGAGAGAATAACAGACACACACAATGGGAGAGAGAATAACAGACACACAGACAAAGGGAGAGAGAATAACAGACACACACAATGGGAGAGAGAATAACAGACACACAGACAAAGGGAGAGAGAATAACAGACACACACAATGGGAGAGAGAATAACAGACACACACAATGGGAGAGAGAATAACAGACACACAGACAAAGGGAGAGAGAATAACAGACACACAGACAATGGGAGGGAGAATAACAAACACACACAATGGGAGAGAGAATAACAGACACACACAGACAATGGGAGAGAGAATAACAGACACACAGACAACGGGAGAGAGAATAACAGACACACAGACAACGGGAGAGAGAATAACAAACACACACAATGGGAGAGAGAATAACAAACACACACAAAGGGAGAGAGAATAACAAACACACAGACAAAGGGAGAGAGAATAACAGACACACAGACAATGGGAGAGAGAATAACAAACACACACAGACAAAGGGAGAGAGAATAAAAGACACACAGACAATGGGAGAGAGAATAACAGACACACACAATGGGAGAGAGAATAACAGACACACAGACAATGGGAGAGAGAATAACAGACACACAGACAATGGGAGAGAGAATAACAAACACACAGACAAAGGGAGAGAGAATAAAAGACACACAGACAATGGGAGAGAGAATAACAGACACACACAATGGGAGAGAGAATAAAAGACACACAGACAATGGGAGAGAGAATAACAGACACACAGACAATGGGAGAGAGAATAACAGACTCACAGACAAAGGAAGAGAAACTAACAGATACACACAGAAAAACGGAGAGAAAATAACAGACGCACACGCAAAGGGAGAAAGAATAACAAACACAGAGAAAGGAAGAGAGAATAATAGACACACACACACAAACAAAGGGGGGAGAATAACAAACAGACACACAGACAATAGTAGCAAGAATAACACACACACATGGACCAAGTGAGGGAGAATAACAGACAACGGTAGTGAAAATAACAGACACACACACAGACAAAGTGAGAGAGAATAAAAGACACACAGACAATGGGGGAGAGAATAACAGATACACACAAACAAAGGGATAGAGAATAACAGCCACACAGGCAATGGGAGAGTGAATAACAGACACACAGGCAATGGGAGAGTGAATAACAGACACACGCATACATAAAGGGAGAAAGAATGACTGACATACAGGACATGATTTTAGTTGGGAGCCGGAAACCCAGCCCGTCCGTAGATATTCACGTGGGGAACCCGGAAGCCAATTGAGTGCATCGCAATCTGCGATCGCAACTCAATTGAAGGTGAGTATTTGAGCTTTTGGGTTTCCCGCGTGCCAGGCAGCCAGATTGACAGGCTGGCCACTTGTTGGGAGGGAAAGGAGTTGTGAATCAGAGAGGGGGGAGGGAAGGGAGAGAGATCGTCGGCCCTGGAACAATTTGGAGGGGGTGCGATGGTGGGGGGATGTGGTCGGCATCGGGGGTGGGGGGGGGTTCAGACAGCATTAACGATCGCGGGGGGTCCAACATTGGGATCGGGGCGGGGGGGGCTCCAGCACAGAGGGGAGCGGAGGGGGTGGGGGGTCGGCCGATCGTGCGGTCCTGTCGGCCAGGTGAGCTTGTTGGGCCTGGATGAAGCACTCCTGCTCCTCTGGGCCCACAAGCAGTGCAATAAAGGCCCTCACTGCATGGATCGGGCCCTTCCCGCCTGCTTTCACCTGATGTGAATGGGAAGCGATGGGAAAACTGAATAGTTACATTTAAATTCATTTAACTTCAGCAATACACAAAAGATTAAATACCGCAATTATTTCAACGAGGTACATTGTCCCTTTAAGTATTGGCCCGTCGGCTTTAATGGGGGCGGGATTTCCGGGTGTCTGTTGTGCGCGCGCATCCAAACGTGCCTCGGTCAAACCCAGAAGTGGGCACGTTGGAGCCGGGATGCGGTCCCGCTCCAAAAAGCTGTTATTTTAACCTCCCACCTCCCCCCAACCCACCCTTCTTGGGGGTTAAAATTACCCCCACACAGTCAATGGGAGAGAGAATAACAGACAGAATAACTTGGAGCCGGGACGAGAGTAGGGGGAGGTTTATCGATTGCGAAACCTGGAAGTGAAGTTAACGGGTCGGTATCTGCGATTGCAACTTAATTAAAGCAATAAATCTTTTCTTCCTTGTTTCATGTCTCCAAGCTGTACAGCAGACGTATTGCACACTCACATGACGCGATCTGAAGTCCACTATTTAAAGGGCCAATGCAAAAATTGAATTTGGAGGAGCAAAGAGGAAGTGAAGCCAGGGATTCACAGAGGCCAAAGACAGCACCCAGCTTCACAGATGCTTCCCCTGAAGTAATGCTGCTGCTGTTGTGTGAGGAAGAAACCTGGTTCTGCTACCAAGAAGTCATGGCTGGAGGAGGCTGAGGAGGTGAGCAGCAGGAGCATGGTGCCCCGGTCTTGGATTCAGTGCAGGAAGCGCTATAATGACCTAACTAGGTCAGGAAAAGTGAGTATAGTTGCTGATTCACCCAAATCCTGGGAAATGCAACATCCCCCCTCTCACTCTGTGTTGGCAAGCCTACTCCATCACATCACTCCTCACACCCACTTAAGTTTCAGTAGCAAATATCCTTCACTTACTATGTGTGGCGGTATGGTAGCATAGTGGTTATGTTACTAGACTAGTTAATCCGGAGTTATGGGTTCAAATCCTGCCACGGCAGCTGGGGAATTTAAATTCAATTAACTAAATAAAATCTGGAATTAAAATACTAGTATCAGTAATGGTGGTCATAAAACTACTGGATTGTCGTAAAAACCGATGTGGCTCACTTATGCCCTTGAGGGAATGAAACCTGCTGTCCTTACCCGGTCTGGCCTATATGTGACTCCAAACCTACAGCAATGTGGCTGATTCTTAATTGCCCTCTGAAATGGCCTAGCAAGCCACTCAGTTGTAAAATCTCACTTAAAAAAGTCACAATAAGAATAAAACTGGGCAGACCACCTTGGTATCAGGCCACTAGGAACTCCCTTCCTAACAGCACTGTGAGAGAACCTTCACTGCAGCGGCTCAAAAAGGCAGCTCACCACCACCTTCTTAAGGGCAATTAGGGATGGGCAATAAATGCCGGCCATGAATGAATTAAAAAAAAACTTCCCCATATATCCATCCAAAACTGCCACTCACCCTAATCCTTATGCAATGTGATTCATGGTCACCCTCACCCAATGCACTGCATCCATCGGGTGAAGTCACCGTCAGTCACTCACAGGTCCGTTCTTTCGCCCCTTGTACGAGAAGACAGCACAAAACGCAATGGACTAGAGGTGGACCAGCTCATCAGAGATGGAGAGACTGGGATACTCGCAGATGCCTGTTGACAGAACTTAAACATCTTTCACAAACAATTTATCTCATCAATGACTGAACTATAAGAAACCAGAGTATGGTGATTGGCAAGACTGTTACTTTGCCAGGACTAATTCATCTCGCTTTCTGTTGTCTTCCAGGGCCTTCACACGTAGAAGAAGAATGTTTGGAGATGGATGATATCGATTCCTCAGAGGACCTCATTCCTTCTGAGGGTGCACCTTCACGGGACATACAGCCATGTACCAGCGCAGGTACTGGCACCTCAGTGGGTCCTATTAGACAGTTAATTGGGTTGTCACCTGGTGATTCACAACTCACAAGTGAGCATGAGCAGACACTGGTGGCAGGGGCAGCTGTGGGGACTCCACGTCGGGGGCTGTACCCCTCTCCAAGTTCTGCTCAGTTGGACACAGATGCTGAACCATCATTGCAAATGAGAATGATTGAGGTACAGCTGCAATTTTGTGAGGTACTGGAAAACATGCCACACACACACTCTCCACAATAGCGGGGAAGATGGAGGAGTCTAACTCCCAACATTAGCTGTTTGATGTCACAGATAATTGAGAGAATGTCTGCCATGGAGGGAGTGGCTGTCTCCATGGAGCTTCAAGCACAGCTGTCAAATGAGTCCATACAGGCCATGACTACAGCTGTGCAGACTATGGAAGCCACTTTAAACAGGTTGACAGATACCTTATCTGTGGCCTTACAACACTTCATTGATCTGCACCAAGCTGCTGTCCAGCAGAGTGGTAGGAGTGATGTGGCACTGGCCCATGAGAGGGATGATGGTGAAAGGGGCCATGGAAGTGGGGATTCCACTCAAAGCGCTTCCATGTCTCACCCGTTGCGCCCCCCCACCCCCCAACCAGTACCCAACATGCTGCCTCCTCTCCTGATGTCTGAGTCTGTCTCCACAGGTGCAGGTGGAGCAGTCTTTGTCTTCTGATAAGCTCCAGAACCCAGAGGTCATAGGCCAAGAGCATCTCAGCAGTCAGGGCAGGGATCTGAGCAGCCTGCCACTACCTCTGCTGAAGCCACAGGGGATGCAACACTTAGAAGCGGTAGGAAGCATAGGTACAAGAAATTGTAACTCACCAAGGGTATGCACAAGGGTGTTTGAAAAAATGTTATGTTGTGAAGTTTCCTTCTCTTATGTCGGCACATAAAATTTATTGATAATCACCACTTCCACGTTCTGGCCATTATTGCGCTCCGAGTGTTTAGTCGCCCTTTCATTTGCTTCATGATGAATGCCAATACATGATGGGACCCATTGTGCAATGGGTGTATGCCTGGTTGAAGGACTGTTTTGTGTAGAGGGGGATGGTGAGGGGGGCGGGGGGTTTGTGGTGATGGTGGTGGTGGGAGCCATGCAGAGTATTTTACTGTTTCTCTTTTCCCACTCTGACTAAGAGAGCCTTTGAGATATGAGGGCATCCCTGGCATCCCAGGCAGAAGTGGCTGGTCTGGCAAAGGGTGCCCCATCTTCATATTGCTCATCCTCCTCCTCCTCTTCTACAATGATCTTGTCATCAGACGGTGATTGACGAGCGCATTCGTCCTCCTCCACCTCTAAACCTCTCTGCTGTGCTATGTTGTGCAGGACGCAGCACACCACGATTATTCTGGAGACTCTCGATGGCGAGTACTGACGGGTGCCTCCAGACCTATCCAGGCACCTGAAACACATCTTCAACATGCCGATAGCTTGCTCAATGACACACCCGGTGGTTGTGTGGCTCCGGTTGTATCGCTCTTGTGCCTCATTGGTGGGATCCCTCACAAGGGTTATGGGCCAAGTTTTCAGGGGGTATCCCTTGTCTCCAATGAGCCGGCCCTTAACTCTGTCTCCTGTTTGGAAGAGATCTGGAATGATGGACTGACACAGAATGAAGGCATCATGACAGCTGCCAGAGAATCTGGCGCACACCTGCAGAAATCTCTTCTTGTGGTTGCACACCAGCCATGCATTGATGGAGTGAAATCCCTTTCAGTTGATAAAAACTCCTGATTCATGTGGTGGTCTTCGGATTGCTACCTGTCCACAATCGATCGCTGCCTGCACCCATGGGAAGCCAGGCAGAGAGGTGAAACTGACCGCCCGCTTATTCTGGCTATTGTCGTCGCAGGGGAAGTTCACATAAGTGGGTGCCCTGGCAAACACCCCATCCGTTATCTGCCTTATACATTTATGTGCAGGTGATTGACACACCCTGGAGATGTCACCAGCGGCACCGTGGACGGAGCCAGAGGCAAAGAAATTGAGGGCAGTGGTGACTTTTACTGCGACAGGCAATGCGTGACCACCAGGTCCAGCAGGGAGCAGCTCTTCCACAAGGAGGCTGCAGATGACTGCAACCACCTGCCAACTCAACCTGAATCTGCGTAGGCACTGCTCCTCAGAGAGGACCAGGAACTTCAGCCTCTGCCTCTCACGTGGGTAGTGCCTCCTGCGATCTCGGCCCCTCTGTTGCTCCCCTTTCTGCTGTTCTCCAGATCTGTGTTGTGCACCTCTCTCTTGTGCACCTGCAGATTCCAACACAGCACAACATGGCTGCCGTGGATGGTCATTGTCTTCCTCCTCTGATGTCCTCTCGATAAACCCATTGCGACCCTCCACCCCCGCCCCCATCCTGATCTTGTCTGTTTGAAAGGCTCCAGAGTTTTGAAAAAGCTATATCAACACAAAGAACTCTCAGTCAAGCATTTGCCAGAGGAAACAGAGACACCAGCAGAAATAATTGAGCTTTTATTCAGATGGGGCAATCACAACTTTAAATACCCACAAGAACTGTGGCTCAATCTCGCCTCTTTTTCATTGGTGAGATTCAGGAGCCCCAGGAAACCCATGCTGGAGATGTTAAATTTAAAAGCCAGTAAAATTCAATTTAAAAAGAGCTAATTAATTTCTCATAAGGACATTAATTGCTGCGATAACTACCGGCCCGCTTGAACTAGTTAAGGTCCCGACTGCGGTGAGTAAGTTACTCGCATGCATCCAAACCACAGGCACACAGGGAGAGAGAACCACAGATACATAGGCACAGAGAGAGAGAGGCGGAAAGGTTTAGGAAGGGAATTCCAGAGTTTAAGACCTGGACAGCTGTAGGCACAGCTGCCAATGGTGGGAAAAGGAAGTAGGCCAGAATTGGAAGAACGGAGAGTTCTCAGAGGGTTGTAGGGCTGGAGGAAGTTACAGAGATAGGGAAGGTGAGGCCATGGAGGGATTTGAACACGAGGATGAGAATTTTAAAAGCGAGGCATTGCTGGACTGGAAACCAATGTAGGTCAGCGAGCGCTGGGTTGATGGGTGAATGGGATTTAGTGCGAATTAGGAGGTGGGCAGCAGATTTTTGGATGAGCCCAAGTTTATGGAGGGTCGATGAGGAGAAGCCGGTCAGTAGAGCATTGGAATAGTCCAGTCTGGAGATAACAAAAGCATGGATGATGCTTTCGTTGGCCGAGGGTCTGAGGCAGGGGCAGAGACGGGCAATATTACAGAGGTGGAAGTAGGCAGTCTTTGTGATGGAGAGGATTATAGGGTCGGAAGGTCAGCCCAGGGTCAAATAGGATGCCGAGGTTGCGAACGGTCTGGTTCAGCTTGAGACAGTGGCCATGGAGGGGGATGGAATTAGTGGCTAGGGAACAGAGTTTGTGGCGGGGACTGAAGACAATGGCTTTGATTTTTCTAATATTTAATTGGAAGAAATTTTGGCTCATCCAGTACTGGATGTCGGACAAGCAGTTTGACAGCACAGAGGCAATTGAGGGGTCGAGAGAGGCAGTGAAGAGCTGGGTGTTGTCAGCACACATGTGGAAACTAACATTGTGTTTTCGGATGATGTTGCCGAGGGTCAGCATGTAGACAACCATCTTCCTTTTCATCAGCTATGACTCCAGCCACTGGATGGTTTTCCCTTTGACCCCCAGTGACTTCAGTGTTTCTAGGGCTTCTTGATGCCATTGTCGGTTGAATGCAGCATTCAGCTCTTGCACTATGTCTGGATCTTAAATTATTTCAGAAATTTTGCCTCCACTATACCGATAAGCCCATTCCTTCACTCTTTGTGTGAAGAATGCATGATCCTTATATTTGCCTATTACTAGTTTGAGCCTGTGTGTCCTGTCTTACTGTCACAACCTGGTTTGGTATTTCTTCTGGAATTACCTCTCCAACACTAAAAATCCCAAGTTCCCCCAGTCAGCCTTGCGAGTGTTCTCGGAACTGCCTCCAGGTGTCCACGTCTCTCTTGTGTCTCATTGACAATAACTGAACACAGTACTCACGGGGGTAGAAATTGCTCCTCGTTACACTCATTTTGCAGGCGTAAAATGGGAGCAAAAAAGACAAATTTCGGGGCGCAATATTCTGCGCCCCAAGGACACCTGGAAAACATCCGATCTGAAATTGGGTCAGGCCATTTTTCAGGCATCCGGGATGGCCACCTAAAGCAGGAGTTAGGCCCCTTGTGTATGCTAATGAAGGGCCTACCGCCTCTATTAGCACCCTGTTCCAGAAATTGGGCAACTCTGAGCGGGTTTACCCTTTGTTATTTTAAGGTAGTTAACTTGTTTTAATATCTTTAATTGTGTTAAAAGGACGTACAGTGGAATTTTATGTTAACCTATGAAGCAGTACACTACCAGAGGAAATTAAACCCCAAGATTATTTTTTTCAAGCAAATTTTCCAGGATGATTCCACTAAAAGCAGGACCAGTGCTTCAGGTGACTGAATGAGTCAAATTCTGTTTTCATTACATCGGATTCCAGAATGTCGTTGGCTTTAGGGGGCACGTTTCACAGTTCTCTCCATTATTCCTTGAAATCTGCAAATAGTGGCCTTGAACACTTTGATTGCCTTGGCAACGGGCAGTTGGAAAGATTATCTGTAATCACCAGGTATTGTTCTGTGATTTATAAATGCGAAAGGTTAGAGGATTTCTTGACATTCACCTGAGGAAGGAGGAAGCCTCCGAAAGCTTGTGATTTTCAAATAAAATTGTTGGACTATAACTTGGTGTTGTAAAATTGTTTACAATTGATTATAGGAGTTAGAGTATTCCAAGGTGTAAGTTTAAATAAAACACGATTAAATAGAATAGAAAGCCTTTTTGGAGCAAGGTTCTAGGTGCTGACCTGTTTAAAAGAGTGGCCTTGGAAATCTGTACCTTCAGGTGGTGTTTGCAAACTTGGACAGTGTCCCTTTAATAGAGCCGCGCTGGACGCTGTCCCTTTAAATTATTGCATCAGCGAAAGCAGAAAGCTGTGATTGGTTCGGTGATAATGAGTTACGTGAGAGGACGTGGCTGTTGCAGAGGCGACCAAGTCAGTAACAGGAAGTAGTGCAAAAAGACAGCGAGAGAGGGATAAGGACACAGAGGAGCAGCTACTGATAGAGAGACGGTGAGTGCACAGCGAGAACAGCCTCAGCCTGAGAGGAGCAGCTCAGCATCTGTCAGACAGACAGACTGACAACAGACAGAGGGGCAGGGGGCTGAGCTCTGGGGTTAGAGGCAGAGGGGTTGCTGGGGTTTGAGGCAGCGCATACAGTGAGTCAGCGAGAACCAGCAGCAGTTGCAGTCCCTGCCTTTAAATCCACTACAGAAAGAGAGACTGATTATTGAATTCACATTCGGTGTGTTAGTTTCACTTGAGTATCCTGTGTGTTTGTCTTCCCGCCCCAGCTTCAAAAGTGATTAAACCCATGTGGCAAATGAGTCCTAGGCTGTGTTCGTTGCTAGTTTAAGAGTTAGAGTAGTCAGCTTCATGTATTGTGTGTTAAACCTCTCGCTAGTGGGATCCTGCTCTTAGACATATGGACAATTTGAAACTCTGTACTAATATAACACTCAGTTGTCTCGAATGCTTATGAACTACCCAGACTTACCATCCATGATCAATTTTGGCAAAACTAAACCTTCAATCAACAAAGAATTAAAAAACAATTTATATACAAATAAGAATTAGAAAGACTCAGAAGAAAGTAAAGTTATAAAGGAGTTGGGAAAAACTTTTGCTGCTGGATTGCAACAGGCTAATAAACTGGCCTAGGACTTGTTTGGCCATGTGGGTCACTTTAAGCACAGTGTATTATGAGGAGTTGTACAGCTTCTAGGTGTATATTTTTGTTCTGTCTTGAGATGGGCAGCCCTGCTACTTTGACATAGTCCCTGGTAACTGCTGTTGAGGTCCTTAGAAGCCCCCACTGCTCATTTGGGCCCTTTTCCTTGAGAGAAAGAACTTGCATTTATATAGTACCTTTCATGACCTCTGGTTGCACCATAGAGCATTACAGCCAATTAAGTACTTTTGAAGTGTAGTCACTGTTATAATGTAGGAAACGCAGCAGCCAATTTGTGCACGGCAAGTTCCCTCAAACAGTCATGTGATAATGACCAGATAATCTGTTTTAGGTGTTTGAGGGATAAACCTTGGCCAGGACATTGGGGCGAACTCCCCTGCTTTTCTTCGAATAGTGCGGCGGGATCTTTTACGTCCACCTGAGAGGACAGACGGGACCTCTGTTTAATGTCTCATCCGAAAGACGGCACCTCCGACAATGCAGCACTCCCTTAGTACTGCACTGGAGTGTCAGCCTAGATTATGTGCTCAAAGCCTCCGGAGTGGGGCTTGAACTCACAACTTATTACATAGAATATATAGCACAGAAACAGGTCATTCAGCTCAACAGGTCCATGCCGGTGTTTATGCTCCACACGAGCCTCCTCAACTCTTCTTCATCTAACCCCATCAACATATCCTTCTATTCCTTTCTCCCTCGTGTTTATCTAGCTTCCCCTTAAGTGCATCTATGCTAGTCGCCTTGACTACTCCTTGTGGTAGCAAGTTCCACTCTCTGGGTAAAGAAGTTTCTCCTGAATTCCTTATTGGTCTAACCAAGGTTCTATACAAGTTTAACATAACTTTCCTGCTTTTCAATTCTATCCCTCTAGAAATGAACCCCAGTGCTTGGTTTGCCTTTTTTATGGCTTTATTAACCTGCATAGCTACTTTTGGTGATTTGTGTATCTGTACCCCCCAGATCCCTTAGTCATGAGTCTACAAAGGCCTTTTGAAAATCCAAACATATTACATCTACTACATTACCCTTGTCTACCCTTTCTGTTACTTCTTTAAAGAATTCAATAAGGTTGGTCAAGCACGACCTTCCCTTTTGAAATCTGTGCTGACTATTCTTTATTATATTTTTGGTTTCTAGATGTTTTTCTATTTACATCTTTGAGTAAGGATTCCATTATCTTTCCTACCACCGACGTTTTGAATTCCATGGAGGAGAAGGGATAGCAACTCCCACCCAGCATATGACAGATTTTGGGATTCCTGTTGTTGTCAATTTGCATTGCTTTAAAATCAAATTGAAAGTTTTGTTTGCAATGAGTAAGATGTAAATGAACAAGTCATCTCTAGGTCTCTGCTAACAGCTGGCATTGTACTCTAAGCTGCCCATGCTCAAGTAACTGAGTTTAGCAATGTTGCAGCTGGGATATTAGTAAAATGTGAAATTTTAGCTAATGTTTAAGTGCTCTCTTTTCACACATGGCTCCTAGCCCATTGTTAAGATCATCTATCATAGTCTAAGTATTAGCAAGAGGGTATGGTAGTGTAGTGGTTATGTCACTAGTAATCCAGAAGAACGCAAGTTCAAATCCCATCGTGGCCGTTTGAATTCAGTTTTAAATATCTGGAAATAAATAGCTGGGACCAGTTAAAGTAACCATGAAGCTAATTGTTCTAAAGATCCAATCGGTTCACTAATGTACTTTAGGGAAGGAAACCTGTCGTCCTTACCTTGTTTGGCCATTATGTGACTCCAGTCCCACATCAACATGGTTGTCTCTGCCCTCTGACCACCTTCTCGGGGACACTAGGGATGGGCAACAAATGCCCACATTGCGAGAATGAAAAAAAATGGCTTACAGTAGGAATACAATGAGGCAGCTGAATACAGACGGGGTGACATGAGTTAATGGTTTGATAACTGTCATTCTGTATTAGCACGTGTTCACAACACTGCACTATTTTGATCGTAGGTTGTGGAAATTCTCAAGATGAGGCATAATCGTCTAAACCTGATCTTGTTACTGATTTCCGTACACTGTTTCAATTACTGTAGAAGTAAGGACAGCCAGCAGCAGGTAAGAACGAACCGGGGACTGTGCGGGAGGGAATAGAATGAGACTGGAGCAATGGCAATGGAGCTTTATTTGAATGAGATTCTCCACTTCTGTAGCAAAATGTAAATCTTGGAAAGTTAAAGAAAGACTTGTTTGTTTATGTGTCTCAAACATCTCAGTGCTACATATACAACAAAATACTTTGGAGTGTGGTGACTTTTATGGAGGCAAACATGGCAGCCATTTCAACACACAGCAAGGTCCCATGAGAGGTTAATCTGTTTCTGGTGATGGTGGAACAAAGAAAGTTTGACTAGGATACCAGGAGAACCTCCTGATCTTCAAATAGTGCTATGGAATTTCTTAACATCCACTGGAACGGGCAGACTCTTAAGTCTTGTCTGAAGGACAGCACCTTCTATAACGCAGCACTCCCTCAGTACTCCACTGGACTGTTGACTTAGATTATGTGCTCAAATCCTGGTTTGCAGGTTGAACTCGCAACCTTCTGATTAAGGGGTGAGAGAGCTATTAACTAATCCAAACTGGTACTGGAAACGAGAAGAAAGGGAAAAATCCATTTTCTCTGGATGTTCCCAAACTGCTTCACATTCAGTGAAATACGTTTGAGATGTGGCAAACATAGCACTGGAAAATCAAACCTTTCATTGGAGAGTTGCTGTAGAGTTTCAACCAAAAGTTGTCCATTTCCAAGGAGGGGGTGATACATTCTTTAAAAAATTTTGCTGCTGTCGCTTCCCACTGGAACCTCTTGATTAGGTTCTACTCTAATTTGCTTATGAAAACATAAAAAGTCAGACAAGGAAAGTCATTCAGCCCATCAGCTATGTCCCTATAGTGTTCTAAAACAGCATATATACATTCACTCCTGTGTCTATGTTGATTTATGTCTGCTTTCTGTGGTGGTCCAGATTGTTCCTGGAGGTGCTGGTTCTTCCTTGTTGAGGTGCAGTGCCCCTACCTGGCACTACCAACTTTGTAAGCTACCCTTTTTCTCTCTGAATTGAGATGAGAATCTGAGAGAGGTCTTCAACAGGGTCAGAATGCATGGGGAGCCTGCAAATTTGAACTAGTTTGGAGTCTCCTGCCTCACAGGTGTTGTATCTAAGCACAATCATCAACTGAATGCAAGGGTGTGACTAAGGGAGTTTCAGTTCATAGTTTATCTGTGTTTGTTACCTTATGTATAGTGTTTTAAGTCATGGTATCCTGGCATTTGCCAACAAATCCTTGGACAACTGGAGAAAGACTTGCTTTTATTTAGTGCTTCAGAAACTCATTCTGTCTGTCTCTAGAAAGTGTCTGCTCTTACTGTGCTGGAACAGACTGAAGAAAATAATGGAAAGATGGAGGAAGCAACAGTGGAGGAAGATGTGGACCCCGAGGACTTGGATGTCTTTTATCCAACTAATGAATGGCAAATAGTTAAATCAGGTAACTTCTCTCTCTTCCAACTCCTTGTACCTCTCTTCCTCACTCTCACTAGAGTCCAACTTTCTTTCTTTTTTTTTTCTTGGGAGCTGTTGTGAACAATGCTTTGCTATCTCCTTGGTAGCATCTGACTGCTCTGGGCATCTCATTACTGTTGCTCGGTGTCAGGCAGCTGATTATCCTTTTGAGGTTTAACCTTGTCTGATTGTCATTCACCTTGTTATTTAAACGTGGAGTTTGCAGCGAGGGAGAAGTTTCAGTTGCTTATTTTGAATAAGTCAACAAGGGTGACGCTGGGTTGTCCCAATATCACTAACAGAAAGGCAACTGAACAAGTGCCCCCCTCAAACTGAGGAGGCACCACTAATGTAATTAAACATAAAATCTAATTTAGCTAAAATAAACTCTCATTATCGGGGTCGATAAGACACTCTATACCTTGCCAGATAAGAAGCTATAGTTGTTGAGGTTGCCTAATAAAGCTCCTGAGTTAGAAATGGGAATCTTTCAATATAATCTCAAAGTCTACAGGGTAATTTCCCCAGTCAGCGATGGGTGCGGGATCCTCCTCTGTAGTTCGTGTGTATCGGAAACATGGACAAGCTGCCTGTGATTTTCCAACGTGCACTGGCAGTGGCCATACCTGCCTGTGTGTACTCAAATTACTCCTATTTCCTGGAATGGTGCACTGGAATTACTCCGACTTTCTGGCATTACATAGCTTGGAATTCCCAAGTGTCTTGCTCTCATCCCATGATCCACTGACTTTTAAAACCCAAGATTGGTGTCACCTAACCAGTACTCCTTGATCTACCATGTCCTTTTGTCTACTTTTTGTTTTCACAGTAGTGTCCTGCGCTGTGTGGAAGGAACAAAATTGGTAACTTTCAAAAGGAAATTCAATATATAATTGAAAAGGAAAAATTTGCAGGGCTATGGGGAAAGAGGAGGGGAGTGGGTCTAATTGGATAGCTCTTTCAAAGACCCAGCACAGGAACGATGGCCGAATGACCTCCAGTGCTGTACAATTCTATGATTCTAGTTTTCAGCTGTATAACTGTATCGTAGATCTTGTGGATTGCAGGAACCCCTGTAAGTGTAGGGATGATGCCTGTGTGGTGCAGTCTGATTTCTGCCCACCCCTTCTCTCTTTCTTTCTGCCCACCCCTTCAGCTCTTAAGTGACCAGGCTTCTGTTGTTCATTTTGTGCAGGCCAGGCAATTCCTGCAGGGCTACATGTTAGGTTAAACTTGGCGACTGGAAACAATGAGGCAAAAATCCCAGATGATGAGAGTGGGAAAAGCGGACTGAAGTACTGGAAACAAGGAAGCAGGTACTGTGGGAATGTTGCACTGATACAAAGATCTTGCTCTACAGTAAACAAAGATTGATTTTTGGGATCTTTAACTTTTTTCAAATCTGTTTGACAGCAAATGAAGTCTGAGGCCACGATTTTAACTCTGGGTGCATTCGGGGCAAGCGGGGTGCAGAGAGGGAGGTAACCCCTCCTCCTCTTTCCCCCCCCCCCCCCCCCCACGTGGTGAGTTGAACACAAGGACCAGGCCATTTTAACTACCGGGCCTCATTTGAATTCGGCAGAACTGTCTGCCGGTGGGAGTCACGACAGGACTGACAGGCGGGGGTGGGAATTCAACCGGGAGCTTTACGCTGCCAGGGATTCAAGAGAACAGTCACCGGTATAAGGGTTAAATGGGAGGGGGGTCTGAGGGAAGGCCAGGGCTGAGGAGGCCCAAGGACTCCTGCTCCTTCTGGCCCATAAGGAATCCTCACCAAAAGTTTATAGAACTTACTTATCCTGGCCTCTGCTGCCTCCCTCCAGATTGCGTTAGCAGGTTTGTGCGGGCCTCCCATTTCCCAGAGTTAAAATGGAGATCCGTGCCGATGACCTTATCAGGCCCTAACTCCGGCATGTTTTCGTAGGCCCCTACCTGGGGCTGACAGCCCTCCTGCGCCTGAAAAATCCCCGGTTTAAAATGGTAAACGGAACGCATTGGAAAGCGCTGCAAACCCGCCGACTGCCATTTTAATGGTCTGCCAGACCCATTTGTACCAGGTGGGCCGGATTAAAATCGGGGCTTAAGGCTGTGTGCAGATGTATTCTTTTTCCTGATTGGTGCTCATTTGTTCTGGGGAGGAGAGCCCAAAGTCTTGTCTGTTTTCTTCCCCTCATCTCCTGAAGGTTCTGGGTTACAGTTCCAGGGACGCTACCTGCTTTCTGATCCTTCACGTATGAGCAATCAGTGAGTGTAAGCAGACAGTGAACTTGATTGTATCCTCACCCGACAACCAACACACTTCCAGTGGAGGAGCGTAACAACTTCTTGGCTGGCTTTTTAATTTCCCCCTCCCTTTCTTTTCCCCCTCCCCAAAGGCCCAGGACACAGAAGCTGATTTTGAGCCCCAGCTGCTGTTAAAGTGGATATCGACTAGTTCTGTACAGACTGGGAACCGGGACTTCCTAGTCTGTGCTGCTCAGTGGTACAGCAGATGGTGCTTTTAGCTGTGAACTCTTCCCCCAGGGCCGAGGGGAGGGGAGGGGTGGGGTGTTTGGGGGTGCTCTGCTACTGTTTCGACTTATTGGCCAATGAACAACTGTGCCTCCTGTGAGTTGGGGCAAGAAGCAGCTCTTGGGTGAAAGAGAAGAGAAGAGAAGAGAAGAGATGACTTGCTTTGATGTGTACCATTTTTATTCATTCTCCCATGCTGCTTGGGAATAAAATGCCTACAAAGCGCTGGGCCATTGTACAGCTTACCGATTTCTAATAGTTTAACCTCCGTCCAGTAATCGATTTTTGAGGGGAGAAGGAGGAGAATAGATCATTTGACCTTGTGCCGGCTTGTGATACTTGCACACAAGCACCAATTCTACCCCAGTACACGTTCTGACAATGTCCAGTCCATTGTTGGTTGTGTCTTTGACCATCTTACTTAGCGCAGTTCAGTATCCTGTGGCTCCTACTGCACAAGACTATGAAGGTGGATTTCTCTGCTGCTGTTTTGAATGTAAATTCAATTGGAATGGGGGAAGAGGAGACAAAATGCTGAAAATGTAGCATCTGAAATGGAAAGGCAGGTTGAAGTTTTAGAGGAGATTTCTCTCTCTCATTCTGATCAGCTTAAATTATAAATATGTGCAGAGGGAATTGCAAATTGAAATCTCCCTCCACCCCCACAATGTGTTGGTGCTCATTTGTACTGCCTGCCAATCCTAGTAACTGTTTGAATTTGTAGAATTGAAAATCAGATAGCTTGACTGCAGGAACTTTGCATGCCACTTTTTTAAAGCTAATGTGACGTTAGGACTCTTGTTCATTCTGATTTTGCCCTTTTAGAAAGGGAATGGTGAACACAGACTCTAAATCCTTCACAGCGGAGGAGCTGAAAAGGGCCTTGAAGTTAATGAAACAAGAAGGCAGTGTGGAGATTAAGGAGGTAAGGAAGAGTTCTGAAAGGAATCAAACAGAATTTTCCAACAAAAAAAAGCTTGCTGTTTACAGTAGTTAGTGTAAAGGATTCACTTTAATAGTATGACTGAACGAGAATTCCATATACAGTGCTCGTGTGTTCTACTGAACTGTTTAATTCTGCATGTTACCAGCAATACAGTGATCGCCCCCTTTATTAAGTGTTTCTTCTTGTGACCACATTTTATGCTTTCAAACTGCTGGCAAAAGGCAAATATTTGTGTGGAGCTCACAACTGATGTGACATCATAAAATCCTGCTTTAGTAAGCTGACAATCGACCCACTCCATATTTTATGTTCTGTTGTTGGGGTCTAGCAGAGGGCAGGGTGCAAAGAGGTATTTCTTCTCTCCCTCCTCCTCCCCACCACCCCGACCCCCCCCCCAAAAAAAAATCAGTGGTTTAAAAACACACAATCCTGTAACAAGGGGAACTGTAAGCTGGTGAGTTCATCAATCTCTCTTATTGTATGGAAATTCAGTAGCACTTTCAAAGCTGCATGTCGTCAACAACTTGCATTCTTTAACATAGTAAAATGTCGCAAGGCGCTTCATAAAATTTGACACCGAGCCACATGAGATATTTTGACAAGTGACCAAAAGAGGTAGGTTTTAAGGAGCGTCTTAAAGAAGGAGAGAGAGATGGAGAGGTTTAGGGAGGGAATTCCAGAACTTAGGGCCTAGGCAGCTGAAGGTACGGCCACCAGTGGTGGAGCGATTAAAATCGGGGATGCGCAAGAGGCCAGAATTGGAGGAGCGCAGAGATCGCGGAGGGTTGTAGAGCTGGAGGAGGTTACACAGATAGGGAGGGGCGAGGCAATGGAGGGATTTGAAAACAAGGATGAGAATTTTAAAATTGAGGCGTTCCCAGACCGGGAGCCAATGTAGGTCAACAAGCAAAGGGGTGATGGGAGAACGGGACTTGGTGTGAGTTAGGATACAGGCAGCAGAGTTTTGGATGAGCTCAAGTTTATGGAGGGTGGAAGATGGGAGGCCAGCCAGGAGAGCATTGGAATAGCCAAGACTAAAGGTAACAAAGGCATGGATGAGGGTTTCAGGGGCAGAGACGGGTGATGTTAGAGGTGGAAGTAGGCGGTCTGGGAGGTGGAGCGGATATGTGGTCGGAAGTTCATCTCGTCAAATCTGAGTTCCTTTTAACTGGGAACTAATGGAGGAAAAGGAAAGCATTTAAAAATTGTAACCTGCACATATAAATTACACTGACTTAAGGCTTAGTTCGAGCAGGAGGTGAACTTTGCTCTTCAAATGTAAGTCGCAAGTGAAAAATGATTGCGTTGAATTTAAGTGCAGAATTAAGTACACTGACAAAACCGCAACACCAGAAAATCAATTTTCCTTCCATGCCAGGCTGATTGATTCTTAAATATCAAACTATTGCTGAGAATTGAGAATTTCCAGTCTTTTCATATTTTAGTGATACTAATAAGTAATCTGTAAAACCTTCAATTTAGTTCCCTATTTTGTCTTTGCTTTGAAAAAGACCCTACCACTTAGAAGTTTCTATAGCAACTCGGTCTTGTGTGGATGTGGTATAACTGCATGAGTCGAGCAATAACTTCTGTTGTGACCAGTTGAATGTTGCGAGGATTAGGATGCTGCAATTTGGTCTCTTTCCCATCACATGCTCTCTTGTATTCACGGCAGTTTCCATAAGCACAGTCTTTTGAGGTGAAACTAGTGTACTGCAGAAAGATCCACCTCTGTGCCTCTTGTTTTTTCTCAAGGGCCATCAGGAAAAGGTGCGCAAGACTTTCCGCCCAATTGAGGAGTTGATGGAAGATTTTGAAGCAATGAATGTGATGATTGAGACCGACATGGAAATAATCAATAAACTTGTTGGTAAATTCAACAGCTCCAGTGCGACATTAGAGGAGAAGATTGTAGCACTATACGACCTGGAATACTACGTCCATCAGGTAGTGGCAGAGCTTAGAGTGTGCCATGTGATTGCTGGGGATAGGGGGTGAGGTTTAACTTCTATTATGGTTCATCCTAGGTGGACAATGCCCAGTACCTGATGTCCACTGGGGGGCTGCAACTTGTGATCAACGCATTAAACTCCACCGAGCGCCTGATTCAGGAGCATGCTGCCTTTGTGCTGGGAGCCGCACTCTCCAGGTAACAGTTTACTTGAGACACTCTTGGTAAGAGGGATGTGTTAGCTGTGGATCAGTGGTTGCACACTCGCCTCTGAGTCAGAAGGTTCTGGATTCAATTCCCACTTCAGAGACTGGAGCACAAAATGTGGGCTGACACTCCAGTGCAGTACTGAGGGAGTGCTGCACTGTCGGAGGTGCTATCTTTCGGATGAGACTTTAAATCGAGGCCCTGTTTGCCCCCTCGGGTGAATGTAAAACTATTTTGACGAACAGCAGGGGCATCCTCCCCAGTGTCCTGGCTAATATTTATCCCTCAACTAATATCACTGAAACATGATCTGGTCATTATCAATTGTTTATGGGACCTTGCTGTGTGCAAATTTGCTGCCATGTTTCCTATAACAGTAACTAAACTTCAAAAGTACTTCATTGGCAATAAAGCACTTTGGGATGTCCTGGGGTCATGAAGGACACCATATAAATGCAAGTATTTCTTTTTCTTTCTGTAATCAGAGTGTATGTAGAATGTAACTGCAGCAGATGCTGGTGTGATATATAACTTGTCAAGTACTATAGGCAGACTTCAATACAATACCAGCTTAACAATATTGAAGCATTAAAGTTTACACCAGTGTGGTCCAATAGAAATTCCTGACTTGCCACAGGTGTGGCTGCGGCGACACCATTTTAGCCTCGTGCACTAATTTTAGTAGAATAGGCTTCACGCACACTCATACAATACAGGTAAATGTACTTCACGTCTATTTGCTTCAAGATCTACCACCATTCAGTAACCAAGCACTCACGACGATCAATAAACACTCGCACGCTCTGTTTTTAGTCTTGCCATGTTACTAACACACAGAGGTTAAAGTACACATGCTAGCACCATGTGAGTGAGTATTGAGATCACATGCCCAATGACGGTATCTATTACTTTTTTTATTTACTAATCAGTGCAATGAGCCATATCTGGATTTCCAATTATCCATATATGGCTAATGTATTGGACCAGACTAGTTTATATAACAGAAGCAGACTATAGGGCCCCTAATAGGGCTGGAGGAATGTAGAAGGAATCCCACTGCCCTGTATCTCCCTCTGCTTCAAATGAAAAGTTCCCCTGAAGAAAACTGGTATATATTTACAATCTCTCGCATTTTAGTGATTGCTTTACCATTTAAGCTAATTCTACTGCTATGCTATTGGGGGAGAGAGGGAGGAGGAAACCACAGTCTTCGAGCTGTCAGCCTTGGTTCAATGGTAGCACTTTTGCCTCTGAGTCAGAAGGTTGTGGGTTCAAATCCCACTCCAAAGACTTGAGCACATAATCCAGGCTGACGATTCAGTGTAGTACAGAGGGAGTGCTGCACTGTCGGAGGCGCCGTGTTTCAGATGAGACGTTATGGTGGACGTAAAAGATCCCATGTCACTATTTGACGAGGAGCAGGGAGTTCTCTGGGTGTTCTCCTGGCCAACATTTATCCCTCAATCAGCATCCCTGAAACAGATTATCTGGTCATTTATCTCATTGCTATGTGTGGGACCTTACTGTGCACGAATTGGCTTCTGCATTTCCTACATTACAACAGTGACTACACATGTACCTAATCACTTAACTGTCTGTAAAGTGCTTTGGGATGACTTGAGGTTGTAAAAGGTATTATAAATTATTGCTCAAGATAAAGAATCACTGGATTGGGGGTAATATTCTGGCATGGGTGGAGGATTGGTTATCTAACAGGAAGCAGAGAGTTGGGATAAACGGTTCATTCTCGGACTGGCAACCAGTAGCCAGTGGTGTTCCGCAGGGGTCGGTGCTGGGTCCCCAACTCTTTACAATCTGTATTAACGATTTGGAGGAGGGGACCGAGTGTAACATATCAAAGTTTGCAGATGATACAAAGATGGGAGGGAAAGTAGAGAGTGAGGAGGACATAACAAACCTACAAGGGGATATAGACAGGCTGGGTGAGTGGGCGGAGATTTGGCAGATGCAATACAATATTGGAAAATGTGAGGTTATGCACTTTGGCAGGAAAAATCAGAGAGCAAGTTATTATCTCAATGGCGAGAAACTGGAAAGTACTGCAGTATAAAGGGATCTGGGGGTCCTAGTGCAAGAAAATCAAAAAGTTAGTATGCAGGTGCAACAGGTGATCAAGAAGGCCAATGGAATGTTGACTTTTATTGCTGGGGGCTAGAATATAAAAACAGGGAGGTATTGCTGCAGTTATATAAGGTATTGGTGAGACCGCACCTGGAATACTGCATACAGTTTTGGTGTCCATACTTAAGAAAAGACATACTTGCTCTCGAGGCAGTACAAAGAAGGTTCACTCGGTTAATCCCGGGGATGAGGGGGCGGACATATGAGGAGAGGTTGAGTAGATTGGGACTCTACTCATTGGAGTTCAGAAGAATGAGAGGCGATCTAATTGAAACATATAAGATTGTGAAGGGGCTTGATCGGGTGGATGCGGTAAGGATGTTCCCAAGGATGGGTGAAACTAGAACTAGGGGGCATAATCTTAGAATAAGGGGCTGCTCTTTCAAAACTGAGATGAGGAGAAACTTCTTCAGTCAGAGGGTAGTAGGTCTGTGGCATTTGCTGCCCCAGGAAGCTACATCATTAAATAAATTTAAAACAGAAATAGACAGTTTCCTAGAAGTAAAGGGAATTAGAGGTTACGGGGAGCAGGTAGGAAATTGGACATGAATTTAGATTTGAGGTTAGGATCAGATCAACCATGATCTTATTGAATGGCAGAGCAGGCTCGAGGGGCCGATTGGCCTACTCCTGCTCCTGTTTCTTATGTTAAGTCCTTTCCTTTTTCAGTTGAGAATGTTTGATCTCAGATTTGTGTCTATATATAACAAAGCCATTTGACAGTGCATTTTTCCTGCCATTACTTCTATGCTTTTTGTCAGGAATCTGTATGTGTAATTTATATAAATTGGTTTTTAATCTCTGGGATTACTGTCTTGAAAAGCAGACCATGCAAATATTTGAGCTTTCTGGGGTATAGCAGGGTTTCAAATTCCACCCCTCATTTAAAATGTGTGTTTTTTTTTTTCCCTTCAGCAATCCAAAGGTTCAGATTGAGGCGATGGAAGCCGGGGCTTTGCAGAAATTATTGGTACTGTTGGCTACTGACCAACCGGTGGCTATAAAGAAAAAGGTATTGGTAAAAAAATCTCCCGTGTGGGCCAAGGCAGAACTTTAGGAGGGAGCCAGGGGTGAACTGATCCAAAGTAGTGGCTTGTTTGTAGCGAAGGGTTGCTGTATCTCAGCCACTAGCTCAAAAAAACAAATGTTGGTAATGGTCAGATATTTGGACTCTACCTCGTGAAGCCATGCTCTTTTATATTAAAAAAAAATCTGTACACAGCCCTTTCTTCTTAGTGTAAATTTTGATCGCATTGAGGGGTGTGGGGGGAGGGGGGGGGGGAGAATGAATGCTGGAAGCAAGGCATACTCCCCAATCAAACATAACTCTTGACTCCCATCGTCTTGAAGTTGTACACATGCTGGTCAGGCAACACCTTGAATATTGCATTGTGGTCGCCAAAGCACCAGTCTTGTAAACAGCATGAAGGGCTGTGCGGCTGATCCATCGTGTCAGAAAACTGAGTTGTGAGGATATGTTAGAAAAACTTGGATTCTTTCTTGAAAGGAGGTGAATGATGGTATAGAACGTAGGAACAGAAGTGGGCCATTCAGCCCCTTGAGTGTGTTCAGCCACAATCTAATTAAATGGTGGATCTGTACTTTTAAGTCCATTTAGCCATCTTTGTTCCATATTCTTTGATACCCTTATCCAACAAAAATCTGTCAATCTCAGTCTTGAAAATTTCAATTGATTCAGCACCTTTTGGGGGAGATAATTCCAGATTTTCACTATCCTTTGTGTGAAAACAGGCTTTCTGAATGGCCTGGCTCTAATTTCAAGGTTATGCCCACTTGTTCTGGATTTCCCCACCAGAGGAAATAGTTTCACTGTACCTACCCTATCAAATCCTTATAATCATTTTAAAAACCTCATTAGATCACCCCTCAACCTTCTAAACTTAAGGGAATGCAAGCCAATTTTATGCAGGCTGCCCTCATAATTTAACCCTTTAAGCCCTGCTATCATTCTGCAGAATCAGCACTTTACCCCCTCTAAAGTGTGGTGCCCAAAACTGAGTGCATTATTCCAGATGAAGTCCAATCAGTGCTTTGTAGAACTGAAGCATAACTTCCTCCCCTTTGTATTCCATCCCCTTTGAGATAAAGGCCAACATTCCATTAGCCTTTGATTACTTTTTGTACCTGTCCGCTAGCTTTTTGTGATCTGTGTACATGGACGCTCTCTGCTGCTCCATTAATGCTAGTCTCTTGCCATTAGGAAAAATTCTGATTTGTCTTTCTTGAATCCAACGTGGATGACCTCACACTTCCCCACATTGAACACTCATCAGTGGCTACAATCTTGCCCCACTCGCTTAATCGTATCTTATAGTCCGCAGTAAGGTCCCCTTAGTGGAATACAAAAGGTTAATGCTAAACACTATTTCAAGTTGAGCCATATCTGCTGGACGAAAGGTCATGGGTACAAACTAGGAAACAGCAAGTTCATGACTATAATATCAGGAAACATTTCTTCATCTTGAATGGTTTTCCTGGTAAAGTAATGGAGCTAAAACCCAAGGCAGTTGGAGGCTGTTGCAGGGGGTGGGTGGGGAAGGGAATTGTACATTTTCCTAAAAGGGTGTGTTAATGGGCCAAATGTCGCCCTCATTTGTACTTACCTTTTGTTTTTTAGGCTCTCTTTGCGTTCTCGTCAATGTTACGCCACTTTCCCTTTGCCCAGCAGCAGTTCCTGAAGCTCGGAGGCCTGCAAGTACTTGGCCAGCTCTTTCAGGCAAAGGGGATGGAGTCCCTGCGTATTCGAGTCATGACGCTGCTCTATGATATGATCATGGAGAAGGTGAGGAAATGGGCCAGTAGAAAGACTCTGTCATGAAATGTTCAGTGTTCTGAAATCAAACTGGCATTTCGTTAGTGCAAGGTACACAATGCAGACTGCCATCTAGCACGCCATCTTCTTTGTGACTTTCACAGTCACACAATCTCTATCTCTATTGTTATCCCATCTTGTTTTATCATGTCAATCAATGATAAGGCCATCTCTGATCACTTCCTTCTATCCCTCTCCACCCACATCCTCCTTCCCCCTCCCAAACCCAATTTGTTCTTTTTGCCCCTGGAAAAAACACTCTCCCAAGTCACTTACAACAGCACTTTCTAATTCCCAACTGTCTGGCATTTGGCCCTCCGTTCACCACGACATTTCTGCAGATCGCACCCTCACCCTCATCTTCACCTTTGATGCCTTGTCCCCATTAAAACCATGACACACTCACACCCTGGTCGTTCCTGCTGGTACGGCCCTCATCTATGTAGGATTTAAAGCCCCTACTTTCAGGATTATAATTTAATCCAATCCAAGGACTGGTTCGCGACAAGACCACCATGGTACTGGTATTATGGTTAAAGGTAAAACAGATTTATTAAGCACATCACAATTGGTACAAAGAAAGTGATACTTAACAGAGAGATAGTCACAGTCTGTTCCTTGGAAGTATCCCTCCAAGTGACTGCGACGCAGTCTCTCTCTCTTGCTGTGTTGACTGAAGAATTCTCTTCTTCCTCGCTAGAATCTTGTGCACCTTCCTCATATCTCTCACCCTTTAGAAGTTACATTCCAAGCCACTCCTAGTACCATCTGTGCCCTGTTGTTAGACTTAACGGTACCTCATCTTAGAGTTACATTGCCAGCCTTCACGGGACACAATTTGTATAAACAGACTTCTATTCACTAGCTTGCGGGGGCTCGAGATAGAGAGGCCTTAGCCTGGGTTACTCCTTGATTCATTTCACCTCCCATCCTCTCTCAAGCCTGTGATTTTTCCCAAGGTCTGTTAATTGCCACTTCAATACTGTCATCATTCTATTAGTTTTAATTGCAAACTTGACTACAAACGGTCTTCTTAAACCGTCCCCTGCCTCCTCCACTCTCGCCTCAAACAAGACGTGTGTGGTGCTCACAGACTACTTTGTCGTTAAGATTGAGTCCATCCGTTCAGCTGCCTCTGCCGCTTCCCTCCCTCCCTTCCCCAAGCTCACCAAGCGAAACCTCCTCTGCCCTAGCCCTGAACTCTCATCTTTCTCTAGTTTCTCTCCTATCTCCCATCGTGCCTTCTGAGCTCATCTTGACCATGAGACACACCTCCTGCTCCCTTGACCCTATTCCCACCAAACTGCTGACCATCTTATGCTCCCTTGACCCAATTCCCACCAAACCCTTCCTGGCCCCCATGTTAGCTGATATTGTTAACGGTTTCCGCTCCTCAGGTACTGTCTCCAACTCCTTCATATCTGACCACACCATCCTCCTCCAGCGCCTCTCCTCCATCATCCAGCTGGGTGTGCCTGCGCTCGCCTGGTTCCATTCTTATCTCTCCAGTCGGAGCCAGAGAATCACCTGCAATGGCTTCTTTTCCCGCGCCTGCACTGTTACCTCGAGTCCCCCAAGGATCTATCCATGGCCCCCTCCTATTTCTCATCTAAATGCTGCCCCTCGGTGACATCATCCGAAAACACGACTTCAAGTTCCACATGTGCGCTGACGACACGCAGCTCTGCCTCACTACCTCCTCCTGTCTCTGATTTGTCACACTGAATGTTTGAGCAAAAATTTCCTCCAACTAAATATTGGGAAGACCGACGCCATTGTCTTGGGTCTCCGCCACAAACTCCATTCCCTAGCCACGACTCCATCCCTTTCCCTGGCCACTGTCTGAGGCTGAACCAGACCATTTGTAACCTTGATGTCCTATTTGATCCTGAGATGAGCTTCAGACCACATATCCGCTCCATCACCAAGACCGCCTACTTCCACCTCTGTAACATTGCCCGTCTCTGCCACTGCCTCAGCTTATCTGCTGCTCGACCCCTCATTAATGCCTTTGTTATGTCTAGACTCGACTATTCCAGTGTTCTCCTGGCCGGCCTCCAATCTTCCACCCTCCATAAACTTAAAGCTCATTCAAAACTCTGCTGCCCGTATCCTAACTCTCACCAAGTCCCGTTCACCCATCATCCCTGTGCTCGCTAACCTACATACGCTCCCGGTCCGGGAACGCCTTGATTTTAAAATTCTCATCCTTGTTTTCAGATCCTTCGCCCCTCTCTGTCTGTAACCTCCTCCAGCCCTACAACTCAGATCTTTGCGCTCCTGGAATTTTTGCCCCTTGCACATTCCCCAATTTTAATCGGTCCACCATTGGCGGCTGTGCCTTCAGCTGCCTTGACCCTAAGCTCTGGCATTCCCTCCCTAAACCTCTCTACCTCTCTCTCCTCAAGATGCTACTTTAAAACCTACCTCTTTGACTTAGCTTTTGGTCACCTGTCCTAATGTAGCTCGGTGTCAGATTTTGTTTGATGTTCCTGTAAAGCGCCTTGGGATGTTTTACTACATTAAAGGCGCTTATATAAATGCAAGTTGTCATTTTCAGGTCACCTAATCCATAACAAGGTTCAAATGAATCGTAGTTTCAATTTAGGCCAAACTAATTTAAATAGTTGATGTCTGGCTATGACTTGACTTTGTTTTGTTAGTATTCTTAATCCACTCAAATGTTACACCTGTGGCTTGATGCCAAAAATACTCTACTGAATTAGTGCTTTGCAACTGTCTGGGATCCATTGTCCTGTGTAACCTAGCTCCAAAATATATCTCTTCAGACAAAGGAAATTTGTTTTAACGTCCCATTGATTGCCCACGTGTATTGTTGAGCTGCCCCTGTTCATCTGAGCTCAGCATCATGGCTGCAGTGTGTACCATCTACAGGATGCACTGCAGCAACTCGCCAAGGCTTCTTCGACAGCACCTCCCAAACCCGTGACCTTTACCACCTAGAAGGACAAAGTCTGCAGGTGCATGGGAACACCACCACCTGCATGTTCCCCTCCAAGTCACACACCATCCTGACTTGGAAATATTGCTGTTCTTTCATCATCATCATCACTGGGTCAAAATCCTGAAACTCCCTACCTAACAGCACTGTGGGAGCACTTTCACCACACGGACTGCAAGAAGGCAGCTCACCACCACCTTCTCAAGGGCAATTAGGGATGGGGGGTAATAAATGCTGGCCTTTCTGGTGACGCCCACATCCCATGACTGAATTTTTTTTAAAAAAAGCAGAGGATAATTTCCAGGGAACCTTCACCAAGGAAGGCCAGTTTAATGTGTAGCCCTACTGGCCAACCCCTGGACAGGGAAATTCAGAGGTCAAACTACCAAAGTCCAATCCAGGTAGTGCGCACAAGATGATGTGGTCTGGATTAGTTGTGGAAGCTGATGAGGAAGCAACAAAGGCTCCCATGTTTAAGGTAGAACTGGTCAGGTTTATAGAGTAAAGGCTGACCAGGGAAAGCCCCATTAATAACTAACTTGATATTGTGGCATGCTTTGTTTAATATGTTGGAAGTGCTATTGAAACATTAAAATTCAGGAAATACTACTCTGTTCAGTCACATAACTGCAAAATAAAACAGCTTCGTGATTTTTTTTTTCAACGGCCTGGTCTCACCAGAGTGTTTTACCAGTTCTGCCTTTTGGAATGTTGAAGTGCACGTGAAGGCACAAGTGAGTTTACAGTAACCAGTTGACTCAACAAGGAGTTCCATTTGTTATGCCTGCAAGTCATATGACTAGATAGGAAAGATAAACTCCTGATCATAATGGGCGCAGGACCTGCTTACTGGAGAAACCAGCAACCCAGGAGAATATCTAGAGCAGACCTGAAATGTGCAACACTTACTATTGACTCCCTTACTGTGGCAGGTATGAAAATATCTTGGCACGATCCCCCTTCCATCCTTTTTGGAGTCGAGACTTCTACCCGCTCAGCATTTTCTTTCAAAAACAAAGGAAATGTTATATTTCATTGCAGGTGGGTTAATTTTTATATCTTCTAAATTACAAAAACCCGTTAAATCTACGGCAACCAAGTGAGTCAAATTAACTGCTTTGGGTTGTGCCCTGAAGTTGAGACCATACCGTGCAGGAATGTAGATGTGGAACAATCTGAGGCAATGTTGGAGGGCAGTTGTTGGCTGTTTAAAGTCTTCCAAGTCCAGGTGCGAACTGCAGTCTGCCATTTGATTCCTGAGTTAGGAATATTTCAATATGGGTAGCAGAAACTTGGGACTGAAATATAAGGCAGTACATCCAGAGGTTTGGATGTTAACTCAATAGCTGAGTGAAGATTAAATGTATTAAGTATTCAGCATAGTTTGATTACTCTTTTGCAGAAACTTGTCCAGGAAGCACAAGACAATAGTGCTCAGCACAAGGAGAAATCCCGTCAATATGATGAAGTTAATTTGCTGCCTCCCATGCTGGAGCAGAATTGGTGCATGCTGGTTCCAAAGCTCTTACCGTCTACTGAACACGATACAAGAGAGAAGGTCTTGAAAACCATGAACCTTATGATGTCATCCTGCAGGGACGAATACCGGTCTGTGCAGGGCCTGAGCTCCTCACTGAACATGCTCCGATCAGAGTATGAGGAACTGGCTGCTGAAGAGCAGAGAGAGGGAGAGCAAGACGGTTACTTCCTGGGACTCTTGAACTCTGTCCATGGCATCATTAAAAAGCTGGGATGATTGGTGTCAAGAACTGGTTTCAACTTAAACTTTTTTTAAAAACTTAAGATACCGTGACAGTATAAGATTGTGAAAGATTTTACTCTCCAGAGTAAATTTAAACCAAACTTAACTTCAGGCTAACATGTCCAACTCTGTTTGGTATGTCTTGCATTGCCTTATGATTAAGAGTAAAAATGACAGTGGGGTTAGTAAAGCCCTTTGTTATCTAATTTTCCCTCTCCACTTCTAGTTTTGTTGTTAATTATTTATTCTGGATTGTTGAGTAAATCGGATATTCAACAATCTGTCTTGCCGTTAACTCATTTTCCTTTTTAAAGAAAAATACAGATTCAGTTTCCACCAGCATTTTTTTTTAATGCCTGTCTACTGAAATTCCACAATGATTTCCTCCACTGGCAGAGGAGATGTTTATAGCGCTGGGTTTTCTGTATCCAAACTAAATAAAAATGTAAATATGTGCTCAATCAGTTCCGCTTGCAGTAAATTAATAATGACAATTCTTGCAGCCGAGGTTGGGATTTGAACATTAGAACATCTGCTTAGTGCTGACTAATAGGTAGAAGTCAGTGCTTGATACTTTTTATATAAAAAAAAAGAAAAATAATATTTGTGGTTTTGAATCATTTCTGGAAATATATGGAGCAAACTCACAAGGGATCCTTTGTTCTAGCTTCTGAAAGACAGAACGTCATTCTCTCCTAGGTGATTTATGCAGCACCTAAGGTTACATCCAAACTACAACACAGAAACCGGCCATTCGGCCCAATAGGTCCATGCTGGTGTTTATACTCCACTCGAGCCTTCTCCCTCCCTACTTCATCCAACCCTATCAGGATAACCTTCTATTCCTTTCTCACGTACCTATCTAGCTTTCCCCTTAAATGCATTTGCTATTTCCCTCAATTACTCCTTGTGGTAGTGTGTTCCACATTCTTACCACTCTTTGGGTAAGGAAGTTTCTTCTGAATTCCCTATTTGATTTTGTTCGCGACTATTTTATTTTTATGACCTCTAGTTTTGGACTCTCCCACAAGTGGAAACATTTTCTCTACGCTACCCTGTCAAATTAGGGATGGGCAATAAATGCTGGTCTTGCCAGTGACGCCCACATCCCATGAACAAATTTTTTTTAAAAAATCCTCAACCTTTTTTCTAAAGATTCAGCCTTTCCTGTTCAGGATATACTCAGTTCTGGTATCATCCTTGTGAATCTTTTTTGCACCTTCTCCAATGTCTCTATATCCTTTCTATAATGTGGAGACCAGAACTGTGCACAATGCTCTAAGTGTGGTGTAACCAAGGTTCTATACAAGTTAACATAACTTCTTTGGTTGCTGCCTGGTTTTTCCCTTGATTTAAAAAAAAGGTAAGGGGATGGGTCAGTTTGAGTTGTTTAATATTCTGTGCTAACCTTTAGTAGTCTTGATAAAACTCTTTTCTCTTTCTTTCTTTCCCCCCCCCCCCCCCCAAAACCAAAAAAAAACTGAACTTCTGCTTGAAAAGAGCAACCTTATATCCGGTTTACTTTTTAGAAATGGCTGGATACTATGCTTGAAAATTGGCCAGGTAATAATCCAATTGGTTCAAAAGTGGACAGGTGATAATCCAACTGCAATTTTACACCCACCACACTTCTGCAGAAGTTGGGAGGATGAAACTGTTCAAACTTGACTGCCTTATCCAGTTTGGGTTTTAAAAATATCTTGGATTGTTATCTAGTCCAAAATCATAAGGATAGGTTACAAGTGCCCCTGGTCCAAAATTTGCTTAGAACAGGTGTAGGGCTACATGTACACGAAGAAAGACTTGCATTTATATAAATATCGGCCAGTACGCCAGGGAGAACTTCCCTGCTCTTCTTCGAAATAGTGTGCTAGGATCTTATACAGGGCATGATGGTTTAACATCTCACCTGAAAGACGGCACTTCCTCAGTATTGCACTGGAGTGTCAGCCTAGATTATGTGCTCAAGTCTCTGGGGTGTAGCTTGAACCCCCCCCCCCCCCCCCAACCTTCTTGGCTCAGAGGCGAGAGTGCTACCAACCGAGCCACGGCTGACACAAAGCACACGGCGGTTTATTTTAAGAGGCAGCGGTGGTAAAACTGGATTGTTGCTGTCTGATTTTCAATTACCAGAGGCCATACCCAGAAAAATAAATCTTTTAAGTGACACAATGATGTATTTTGAAGTTAAAATAAGAAAAAAAAACTGCAAATGTTGGCAACCTGCAATGAGTGTTACATTAATGCATTTGTGTTGCTGGTGTTGCCTAACTGCGACCTTTGACCCCACCTGCTGTCTGATGAAAGTCTCTGCAACACTGAGTAACCTTCACGCACGAGGACCCCAGGCTAGGGTCGCCCATCCAGCGCCTGCGGCCCCCTTTTTTTTAAAAAAAAGATGTAAATATAATGCCTAGCGTCTCGGACGTAGAAGTTTCCGCAGGACGCTTTTTGAGTACTGAACCGATTTAGTTGCTGCTTCTCCCCGTTTGCGGGAGGTTTTATTTCCCCCACTACTTGTGTTGAGGGACTGTGTAGGTCAGTCTGCTCGGGGTCCTTCCTAACTGGGCTCTGACGACACCGCCTCCCCTCAGCACGTGCGGCCGCCCGAGTTTTCTAGAAGGAGCTCGAGCGGCATCGGCTGACCCGGAGATCACCGCCCGCACCGCCCGCCCGGATACCCGGACACCGACCCACACCGCCCGGACATTCCTACCAACCCGCCGCCGCCGCCGCCATGATCTACCTAGTGCGCTCCGCCTCTCAGCGCCTCGCCGCCGGCAGGGTAAGTAAGGAGAGAGCCGGGGATCGGGGCCGTCGGTTTGGGTTGGGGTGATGTAAAAGGAGCGGCCCGAGATGCGCTTCCGTGGGTCGGTGGTGGATGGGTTCTCACACCGGGCTTGTGGGGTGGTGTGGTGTGGGGTGGGAGTGAGTGTAAGTGTAGGCCCTGGATCCTGGGCCTCTCGCTGAGGTGCGGCCTGGCCCTTTCGCTTCGGGTGTGAGTGACCTTCATTGTGTGCCGCGGTGGGGTGGGGGCGGCTGTCAGAGGCCGCAGGGCTCGGGGGGCCGCTCGGTTCCTGACTCCCTCCTGCGGCGGCGGTAACCGGGGGCTCGGACAGGGGATCTGGTTACTTTAAATCCGGTAAACTCACCGTCAGCGCCGCGCACACTGACCCGGGAGGGGGATGAGCGAGGATTGGGTTCATTCTCTCTCTTGCCTGTTTTAAATGCCACGCAAACCGCCTTAACCCCCTCCGTGGCAGTGAAAGTGCTTCCTTCACATTTTAATTTCAAACCCAAGACCTCCTTCAGACTGGAAATGTGCTTCTACCTGCCCTATTTTGTTTTTTTTTGCCGGGGGTGGTGAGAGACTGCAGGGGAAAGTAAGATGTGATTGTTTCCTTCCTCCTCATTGAATTAATCAGAGTGAGTCAGCATGGATTTGAGACTAATCCATTGAATTTTTTGAGGAGGTCACCAGCAATTTGATAGGGGAGTGTCTGGATGGACTTCCAGAAGGCATGTGGAATTGCAGGCAACTTTGTGACATGGATTAGTGTTTAGGTTGGGAGGTAGGGGTAAAGGGCACGTTCTCTGATTTGTGGGATGTGACAAGTGGTGGTCCTCGGGGATCTATTCTGGTGCATCAGCTCTTCACCGTATTTGTCAATGACTTGGATGAAGGAGTAGAGAGATGGGAGCAAGAAAGACAGACTTGCAACTACATAGCGCCTTTCACGACCTCAGGACGCCCCAAAGTACTTTACAGCCGACGGAGTACTTTAGAAGTGTAGTCACTGTTGCAATGTAGGAAAGGTGGCAGCCAATTTGCATAAAGGTCACACAAACAGCAATGTGAGGTTCACTCGGTTAATCCCGGGGATGAGGGGGTGGACATATGAGGAGAGGTTGAGTAGATTGGGACTCTACTCATTGGAGTTCAGAAGATTGAGAGGCGATCTTATTGAAACATATAAGATTGTGGAGGGGCTTGATCGGGTGGATGCGGTAAGGATGTTCCCAAGGATGGGTGAAACTAGAACTAGGGGGCATAATCTTAGAATAAGGGGCTGCTCTTTCAAAACTGAGATGAGGAGAAACTTCTTCACTCAGAGGGTGGTAGGTCTGTGGAATTTGCTGCCCCAGGAAGCTGTGGAAGCTACATCATTAAATAAATTTAAAACAGAAATAGACAGTTTCCTAGAAGTAAAGGGAATTAGGGGTTACGGGGAGCGGGCAGGAAATTGGACATGAATTTAGATTTGAGGTTAGGATCAGATCAGCCATGATCTTATTGAATGACGGAGCAGGCTCGAGGGGCCGATTGGCCTACTCCTGCTCCTATTTCTTATGACCAGATAATCTTGTTTTTTAGCGATGTTGGTTGAGAGATAAATATTAGCCAGAACACCAGGGAGAACGTCCTTGCTCTTCGAATAGTGCCGTGGGATCTTGTACATCTAACTGAGGGGGCAGACGAGGCCTCAGTTTAATGTCTCTTCCAAAAGTCGACACTTTCGACAGTGCAGGACTCCCTCAGTACTCCACCTGATTGTCAGCGATCATGTGCTCAAGTGTCTGGGGTGGGACTTGAACCCACAACTGCCTGACTCAGGCAAGAGTGCTATCCACTGAGCCACGGAAGTTACAAAGGGGCATAGATAAAGTGGGTGGGCAAAACTGGCAAATGGAGTTCAGTGTGGGGAAGAAAATGTGAGGTCCTCCGCTTTAGATCCAAGAAAGACAAATCGGAGTATTTTCTAAATAGTGATAAACTAGGAACTGTGGAGCAGCAAAGACATTTGGATGTCTGGGTATCAAAACTAATTTAAAAGGCTGATGGAATGCTTTTATCTCCAGGGGGCTGAAATATAAAGGGGAGGAAGCTCTGTTCCTGTTGTACAGAGCCTTGGTCAGACACCATCTGGAGTATTGCATTTAGTTCTGGGCACCACACCGCAGGAAAGATATATTGGCTGTGCAGGGGGCACAGCACAGATTCACCAGGATACTGGGAATTAAAGGGTTAAATTATGAGCTTGCATAAACTTTGGCTTGTAGTCCCTTGACTATAGAAGATTGAGGGATGATTTAATTGAGGTGTTTAAAATGATAAAATAATTCGACAGAGAAACTATTTCCTTTGGTGGTAAGCACCTCTTCACACAAAAGATGAAAATTGCTCAGTGCTGGGCCAATGGAAATTTAAGACTGAGATCGCTAGATGTTAGGTAAGGGTATCAAGGGATATGGAACAAAGCTGGGGAGGTACAGATCAGCTATGATCCAATTGAACACGCTCGAAGGGCTCAGTGGCCTACTCCTTGTTCATATGTTCCCAAGTGGCATAATGGGGCAGAACTTGCCCCTAAAATAACGGAGGAGCTTTATAGCGAATTGAAGGAGCAAGTTCCTCCGTTTGCACATGTGCACTAAAACGTGGGAATCATGAGCTTGCTCCTATTGGCTCGCCAGTGAGTTGACAGCTTTGAATTGAAGGGACATCGCATGCTGCAATCATTGAAATCACTGGGACAAAAAGCAAACTTGCTCATCTGCCCAGTTGGAAAGCAACTAATTATGCCACCAAACAGGTATGCTCAAAAATACCAGGTCTAAACAAAGTTTTAAAAGCATGGTTACTCTTAATAACTGCCAAACAACTAAAAATTAAATTTTAAAAATGTGGTGTCTCATAACTAATTTTTATAGTTTTTGGTCATTAAAAAAAAATTTAATTTTTTTTTACTTTTCCCTTTTTATTTAAAAATTTTAATTTTTTATTTACAATGACTTCCAGAATACTAACTTAAAATGAATGAAGTCTGCTTGTGGGCGTGTCTTCTATTCTCACAGACTGTTCCATGTGCATCAACTTATGCTGCTCAGCGGCTGAGTGATAGCGCACAATTTTTTTAAAAGTTCAAAATCAAACAAGTTGACGCCACAGAGCCCGCAATAGGTACATTTATTAATTTAATTCACAGGGACTGCGGTGAGCGTTGCTGTGCCACTCTGTGCAAGTTCTGGCCCAATGTGTTGGTACGGTGTCCCTTTAAATAAATCCCAAACTAAAGTGAAAGTGAAATGAGTTTAAGCAATCCCATCTCGATCCTTATTGGCATGGTTTAAAAAAAATCCACTGTATTAGGCAATAATTGTTAATGAATTGAAAATCTCACTCAGGCAAAGGCTGATTATATTGAGGTGGATTTGAGTCTCAGGAACATGGTATCAAATTTGAAGATGACTTGAAACAGTCTTAATCAAAGTCACAAATGACACCCTCTGTTGCTGTGGTGCACCATCCTTCCTTGTCCTTCTTGACCTCTCAGTAGCCATTGATATGGTCGACCACACCATCCTCCTCAACACTTCTCCGTTGTCCAGCTGAGTAGTGCTTGGTTCCACTCTTGCCTGTCCAATCGTAGCCCGAGGAATTCCATAGAATCTTATAGCGCAGGAGGAGGTCATGTGCCAGTGTCAGCTCTTTGAATGAGTTGTCCAATTAGTCCTACTTCCCTGCTCTTTTTCCATAGCCTTGCAAATTTTCCCTTTTCAAATATATATCCAATTCCTTTTTGAACGTTACTAATGAATCTGCTTCCATCACCCTTTCAGGCAGTGCAATCCTGATCATAATATGCTGTGTAAAAATAATTGTCCTCATCTCCCCTCTGGTTCTTTTGCCAATTATCTTAAATCTGTGTCCTCTGGTTACTGACCTGCCACTAGAAACAGTTTCTTATCCGTTCTATCAATATTCCTCATCACATTAAACACCTGTTAAATCTCCCCTTGACCTTTACTGCTCTAAGAAGAACAATCCCAGCTTTGCTAGTCTCTCCACAAAACTGAAGTCCTTCATCCCTGGTATCATTCTGGTAACGTAACATAAGAAATAGGAGCAGGCGTGGGCCATACAGCCTCTCGAGCCTCCTCTGCCATTCAGGAAGATCATAACTGATCATCTACCTCAACTCCATTTTCCCGCCATGTCCTTTGATTCCCTTAGTGTCCAAAAATCTATTGATCTCAGCCTTGAATGTACTCAATGACTAAGCATCTACAGTCCCCTGGGGTAGAGAGTTCCAAAGATTCACAACCCCCTGAGTGAAGCAACTTTTCCTCATCTCGGTCCTAAATGGCCGACCCCTTATCTTGAGACCCCTGGTTCTAGACACTCCAGCCAGGGGAAACAGCCTCTCATCTATTCTATCACACCCTCTAAGAATTTTATACATTTCAATGAGATCACCTCTCATTCTTGTAAACTCCAGAGAATATAGGACTACCTTCTCATCCCAGGAATCAATCTAAACCTTCGTTGCAACCCCTCTAAGGCAAGTATATCCTTCCTTAGGTAAGGAGACCAAGACTGTACACAGTCCTCCAGGCGTGGTCTCATCAGAACCCTATATAATTGCAGCAAGACCACCTTACTCTTATACTCCAACCCCCTTGCAATAAAGGCTAATATACCATTTGCATAAAGACTAACATGTAAATCTCCCCAGCACCCTATCGAAGGATATAACATCCAGAATTGTACTTTTATTGTACTTTTATACAAAGCCAAAGATCCCATATGGTTTATCATCATGTCCTGCCACCGTCAAAGATTTATGTATGTGAACCCCAGGTGTCTATGTACCTGCACTTGGAAATTTTACCATTTAGTTTATATTGCATCTCCTCATATCTCCCAAAATACATTACTCCACACATCTCCAAAAATAGCTTCTGTTCCTGTCCTTGTACTGTTGCCTCTGGAATCCCTCAAGGATATAGCCTTGGCCCATCCTATTCCTCATTTACATGCTGCCCCTTGGCAACGTCATCTGAGGACGTGGCAGGTTCCACAAATCGATGTCGGCTTGCGTGTCCAACATCCAGTTCTGGATGATGCGCATTTTCCTCCACTTAAATATTGGGAAGATCAAAGCCATCGTCTTCACCCCCTAACGCCTCCACGGAAATCTATTTCAACTGGTTGGTGAATCAATAACTGGAAGACATAAAGTTAAGATCTTCAAAAAGCAAAGGAAGAGGCTAGACTTTTTTTTTTACTTTGCAGAGGATTATTAGGATTGGAATGCCCTACCAGGAACTGGTGGAAGCAGATTTTAAAAGGGAAGTGGATAAACATTTGGTAAAATAAAAATTTGAAAGAACAGGGAAATGGGATTGTGTGGATAGTTCTTTCAGCGAGCTGGCCCAGACGTGACCTGAGAGTGGTGTCTGTGTCCTGCATATCTGAACTGGAGTTTGAGATTTTTAAAATGCAAACACTTGCAATGCTTGCTTTGAGATGTCTCTACTTTATTCCTGCTCATTAATCATAAGTGCTATAATATATTTTAAAGAATTACAAAACAATTAGAGAAGGTGTTCCCTTAATTCTATGTTGGGGGATTAGGATATAAATAGTGACACTACATCTGTTTACAGTGTGCTTGGTGATGGGGCCTCGGTGGTGTGTAGTCAGCAGACCTGAGTTATACTGGTGGCTTCACGTTGTCTGGCAAAGTAGCATGTCCTTAATGGCCTCCAAGTGCTGGTTAAATTCCTGATTTTAGTTAGTCTAACCAAGCAATTGGGAGCTCTTATAGTTCATTTGCATTGATTGCAGTTACGGTGTAACTTGTGTGAAGCCAGGTTGGTGAGAGACTACCTTCTTGAGGTGGTCTCATACAGGTTGGCAGAATGCAACCTGGCCATCTTCTCTCGAATTATACTACACAGTTATCATTGGTGTGAAGCCAAAACTGCTTTGCATCAATGTAAACTGTAGAATAACTGTCCTATAAGTATTATCGGATCACTGTTGGGAGAGGTCTTGCACGATTCACTAGTTTCACTGTTGCACACTAACGGCAGCCATATCGGGGAGTGATATGGAGCGGTGCAATTTGTAGTTTAATTTACTACCCCTCAATATTGCAGAGGCTTAGTTAGTCTCTGCTATAAACAGAATGGTACAAATGATGGAAAAGTGTTAACACTAAGATATTTTATTTTCCAGGGTCGTTGGAATGGACTGAGCCAGGATGTACTTCGAGCATTGACAAGACGCGATTATGCGTGAGTTTTTGTTGAAGTAGTCAAAACTGTGAATAATCTTGTTACTGTCTACCAGTGACTAGTAGTGTTCTAATGAGCTTAATGGCATTGTAGCAATTCTAGTTTAATGTCTATATATAGTCTCAGTAATTTAAAACTGTTAGGTTAAAATTCAGACTGTGGTGGTGAATTATTGCTCCTCAGTTTACATAAGTGAGTGATTATGTGCAACAGGATTCTTGTGTTTCAGCCATTAATCTTCTTTGGTCAACAACTTGTAGCCTTGAATCATAGTCATCTGTATGTTGATGTCAAGAGGGTGATGTCCTTGATGTATTGGTGTTGTGGGTGATTTTGAAATTTTAATTGTTTGTGGGCCTGGAGGACTTCAAAAGGCTGCTTAAAATCCACTAGAGATTTGTAAAGCTTCTAAGCTTTAAAGAAGCTTTCAAGTTTTCAGACATGAGGCAGGGTGAAGGAAGGTGGTAGGGGGGGTCTCACCTTTTTTGTGTTTGTGGGTCTTGCCTGTTTCAGTAGTCTCTGTGTCCACATGGTCTTCCTTTATGTGTGTGTATATATAGGATGATCTAATTCTGTTTGTGAGGCTGTGAATTATTTTGTAATCCCATAAGGTTTTACTCCATGTAACCAGCTCCAAATGGCTGGACGTTTCTGCTATTTTTTTAATTCATTCTCTGGATGTGTACATTGCTGGCAAGATTGGCATTAAATGCCCATCCCTAATTGCCCTTAGAAGGTGATGGTGGACCATCTCCTTGAACCTCGGGCATTGTTTTTTTGAGTGGCTTGCTATGCCGTTCCAAAGGGCAGTTAAGAGTCAATCACATTGGTGTGCGACTAGAGTTACATATAGAATAGAATCATAGAAGTTTACAACGTGGAAACAGGCCCTTCGGCCCAACATGTCCATGTCGCCCAGTTTATACCACTAAGCTAGTCCCAATTGCCTGCACTTGGCCCATATCCCTCTACCCATCTTACCCATGTAACTGTCCAAATGCTTTTTAAAAGACAAAATTGTACCCGCCTCTACTACTGCCTCTGGCAGCTCGTTCCAGACACTCACCACCCTTTGAGTGAAAAAATTGCCCCTCTGGACCCTTTTGTATCTCTCCCCTCTCACCTTAAATCTATGCCCCCTCGTTTTGGACTCCCCTACCTTTGGGAAAAGATTTTGACTATCTACCTTATCTATGCCCCTCATTATTTTATAGACTTCTATAAGATCACCCCTTAACCTCCTACTCTCCAGGGAAAAAAGTCTGTCTATCCAACCTCTCCCTATAAGTCAAACCATCAAGTCCCGGTAGCATCCTAGTAAATCTTTTCTGCACTCTTTCTAGTTTAATAATATCCTTTCTATAATAGGGTGACCAGAACTGTACAAAGTACTCCAAGTGTGGCCTTACTAATGTCTTGTACAACTTCAACAAGACATCCCAACTCCTGTATTCAGTATTCTGACCAATGAAACCAAGCATGCTGAATGCCTTCTTCACCACCCTATCCACCTGTGACTCCACTTTCAAGGAGCTATGAACCTGTACTCCTCGATCTCTTTGTTCTATAACTCTCCCCAGCGCCCTACTATTAACGGAGTAGGTCCTGGCCCGATTCGATCTACCAAAATGCATCACCTCACATTTATCTAAATTAAACTCCATCTGCCGTTCATCGGCCCACTGGCCCAATTTATCAAGATCCCGTTGCAATCCTAGATAACCTTCTTCACTGTCCACAATGCCACCAATGTTGGTGTCATCTGCAAACTTACTAACCATGCCTCCTAAATTCTCATCCAAATCATTAATATAAATAACAAATAACAGCGGACCCAGCACCGATCCCTGAGGCACACCGCTGGTCACAGGCCTCCAGTTTGAAAATAGGCCAGACCAGATAAGAACAGTGGGTTTCCACAGGACATTAGTGTACCAGTGGGATTTTTACAGCAATCTGACCGCTTCATGGTCACTTTCACTGATACCAGCTTTTTATTTCCAGATTCTTTTAAAATGGAATTCAAATTCTCAAACTGCCATGATGGCCTCTGGATTACTAGTCCAGTAACATAACCACTACACTACCTGCTGCTGTGTATCTTAATTTGATACTACCCTCTGTGATGAAATAACTTGGGGAAGATGTTGGTGGAATGGAAGAAATTAGTTGAGCTTGTGGTCAGTTCTCAATCATAATTGGAATTGGTCTGCTTTTATTGGACATCAGTGCTAACTATTTTCAAGTATGGTTTAGATTGAATCTCCTATTTGGATGGAGGTTTATAACTGCTAAAGAATTTAAAATGCGCGTGCAAGTCAATATTTGCACTTTGTTTCTCAGGTCTGAAGCTATTAAGGGTGCTGTCATTGGAATTGATCTGGGCACAACCAATTCCTGCGTTGCTGTGATGGAAGGCAAACAAGCAAAGGTAGGTTGCTATAGCCATTCCAGGATTTTAGAAGGGAAGGTTTGAAGTAATGTGGTAATTGGAGACTGGAGGAGAGTAAGTTTGTTTTTGAGGCACATTTTGCTTACATCTTACAGACTTGAGGCCACAGGGCTAGCTATTGTATGAAGTGGTAGTGGTTGTTGGAGGCCAATCATCTCAGCCCCAGGACATTGCTGCAGGAGTTCCTCAGGGCAGTGTCCTAGGCCCAACCATCTTCAGCTGCTTCATCAATGACCTTCCCTCCAGCATAAGGTCAGAAATGGGGATGTTCGCTGATGACTGCACAGTGTTCAGTTCCATTCGCAACCTCTCAAATAATGAAGCAGTCCGAGCCCGCATGCAGCAAGAACTGGACAACATCCAGGCTTGGGCTCATAAGTGGCAAGTAACATTCGCGTCAGATAAGTGCCAGGCAATGACCATCTCCAACAAGAGAGAGTCTAACCACCTCCCCTTGACATTCAATGGCATTACCATCGCCGAATCCCCCACCATCAACATCCTGGGGGTCACCATTGACCAGAAACTTAACTGGACCAGCCATATCAATACTGTGGCTACGAGAGCAGGTCAGAGGCTGGGTATTCTGCGGCGAGTGACTCACCTCCTGACTCCCCAAAGCCTTTCCACCGTCTACAAGGCACAAGTCAGGAGTGTGATGGAATACTCTCCACTTGCTTGGATGAGTGCAGCTCCAACAACACTCAAGAAGCTCGACACCATCCAAGATAAAGCAGCCCGCTTGATTGGCACCCCATCCACCACCCTAAACATTCACTCCCTTCACCACTGGTGCACTGTGGCTACAGTGTGTACCATCCACAGGATGCACTGCAGCAACTCGCCAAGGCTTCTTTGACAGCACCTCCCAAACCCGCGACCTCTACCACCTAGAAGGACAAGAGCAGCAGGCACATGGGAACAACACCACCTGCACGTTCCCCTCCAAGTCACACACCATCCCGACTTGGAAATATATCGCCGTTCCTTCATCGTCGCTGGGTCAAAATCCTGGAACTCCCTTCCCAACAGCACTGTGGGATAACCTTCACCACACGGACTGCAGCGGTTCAAGAAGGCGGCTCACCACCACCTTCTCAAGGGCAATTAGGGATGGGCAATAAATGCTGGCCTCGCCAGCGACGCCCACATCCTGTGAACGAATAAAAAAAAAGTGAAGTGACGGGGGTGAAAGACTGGCCGCGAGCTAACTGGGATATGGCCGTTGAATGGAGAGGCATGGCGCTAATGAAGGAAATCAACTAAGCCGTTGGTATCTTTGCAGATGGAGGGCCAGAGAAGGGAGAGGTTGCATGGGTGCCAGTGAAGGAATTTGCATAGGAGGTCTGATGTGGGAGATATGTGGATGAATGAGTCGGAGTGGTCTGATAAGAAAATGTGTGAGGCGTGAAGAAAAAGAAACCAAGAAGGACACTAAAAGACACACAGAGGGCAATTAGGGATGGGCAATAAATGCCCGCCTTGCAGGCGACGCCCACATCCCGTGAACGAATTTTTAAAAAAAATGCAAAGGTGGAAGCTAAAATTACACAATGGTAGAGACTTATATAAGACATGTGTAGTGGGGGACTGCTGTTCAGCAAGGGCCCTTGAGTATACCTTTTAATTGAAGTGAAATTGGTGGGATTCATTTAATTTGAATTAATTAGTTAAAGGGTAAGTCATGTCAGGACAGCCCAGCCTCGTGTTATGCTCTTCCTGCTCTATGTGGGAAATCAGGGACCCTTCCGGTGTCCCTGACGACCATGTGTGCGGCAAATGTATCCAGCTGCAGCTACTTACAAACCGCATTGCGGCACTGGAGCTGCGGATGGATTCATTATGGAGCATTCGCGATGCTGAAAACGTCGTGGATAGCACGTTTAGTGAGATGGTCACACCGCAGGTAAAGGTTGTACAGGCAGGAAGTAAGTGGGTGACCTCCAGGCAGAGTAAGAGGAGCAGGCAGGCAGTGCAGGGGTCCTCTGTGGCCGTCCCCCTCTCAAACAAATATACCGCTTTGGATATTGTTGAGGGAGATGACTTATCAGGGGAAGGCAGCAGCAGCCAACTTCCTGGCACCAGGGGTAGCTCTGCTGCACAGGCTGGGAGGAAAAAGAGTGGAAGAGCTATAGTGGTAGGGGATTCTATCGTAAGGGGAACAGACAGGCGTTTCTGTGGCCGTAAACGTGACTCCAGGATGGTTTGTTGCCTCCCTGGTGCCAGGGTCATGGATGTCACTGAGCGGCTTCAGGGCATTCTCAAGGGGGAGGGTGAGCAGGCAGAGGTCGTGGTCCACATTGGGACCAACGACATAGGTAGGAAGGGAGATGAGGTCCTGCATCAAGAATTTAGGGAGCTAGGTCGCAGATTAAAGAGCAGGACCTCAAAGGTTGTAATCTCTGGATTACTCCCAGTGCCACGGGCTAGTGAGTATAGAAATAGGAGGATAGAACAGATGAATGCGTGGCTAAAGAGTTGGTGCAGGAGGGAGGGTTTCAGTTTCCTGGATCACTGGGACTGCTTCTGGGGAAGGTGGGACTTGTACAAGTCGGACGGGTTGCATCTGAACCAGAGTGGGACAAATATCCTTGCGGGGAGGTTTGCTAGCACTGTTGGGGGGGGTTTAAACTAACTTGGCAGGGGGATGGGATACAGAGTGGAGCTACAATAGGGGGTGATGTGCAGCCTAATATAGAGAAAAAAACAAGTCAGCTTGGAAGACAGGGCAAATATGTAAGAGCAAGGCTGGATGGCATCTATTTTAATGCAAGGAGTCTTGCAAATAAGGTGGATGAACTGAAGGTGTTGATAAACACATGGGAGTATGATGTTGTTGCTGTCACAGAGACATGGTTGAGGGAGGGGCAAGACTGGCAGCTCAATATTCCGGGGTACAGAATCTTCAGGCGAGACAGAGGGGGAGGTATAAGAGGAGGGGGGGTCGCAATATTAATTAAAGAATCAATTACTGCCATAAGGAGGGATGATATATTAGCAGGTTCCTCAAATGAGGCCATATGGGTGGAGCTTAAAAACAAAAAGGGGGCAAGCACTTTGATGGGAGTGTACTATAGACCCCCAAACAGTCAGGGGGAGATAGAGGAACAGACATGTAGGCAAATCTCAGAAAATTGTGCAAATAATAGGGTAATAATAGTGGGGGATTTCAACTTCCCCAATATTAACTGGGATACTCAGAGTGTAAAATGCTTAGAGGGTACAAAATTCTTAACGTGCATCCAGGAGAGCTTTTTGAGCCAGCATGTAGAAAGTCCTACAAGAGAGGGGGCGGTACTGGACCTAATTCTAGGGAATGTGGCCGGCCAAGTGGAAGAAGTGCTAGTAGGTGAGCACTTTGGTGACAGTGACCATAATTCGGTGAGATTTAAGGTGGTCATGGAAAAGGACAGGGAGGGGCCGGAAATAAAGGTTCTAAATTGGGGGAAGGCCGATTTTAATAGGATAAGGCAGGATCTGGCCAAAATGGACTGGGATCAGCTGCTTGTAGGAAAATCCGCATCGGAGCAATGGGAGTCTTTCAGAAGGGAGATTGAGACCATACAATGGCAACATGTTCCCGTAAAGGTCAAGGGTGGTTCCAAGAACTCCAGGGAACCTTGGATGTCAGGGGATATACGAGAATGGATTAGGAAAAAAAGGAGGGCTTTTGGCAGATACAAAAGGCTAAGGACGGAGGAAGCCCTAGAGGAGTACAAAAAGTGCAGGGGGATACTTAAAACGGAAATTAGGAGATCAAGGAGGGGCCATGAAAAAACACTGGCGAGCAAAATAAAGGAAAATCCTAAGATGTTTTATAAGTATATTAAGGGTAAGAGGATAACTAGGGAAAAAATAGGGCCCATTAGGGACAAAAATGGCAATCTGTGTGTGGAGCCGGAAGATGTAGGAGGGGTTCTAAATGAATTTTTTGCATCTGTTTTCACGATGGAGACGGTCGACGTAGACATAGAAATACGACAGGGGGACTGTGATATACTCGAACATATTAACATCGAGCGGGAGGAGGTATTGGCGGTTTTAGTAGGCCTAAAAATGGATAAATCCCCAGGCCCGGACGAAATGTATCCCAGGCTACTGTGTGAGGCAAAGGAGGAGATTGCGGGGGCTCTAACACATATATTCAGAACCTCTCTGGCCACGGGATGTGCCAGAGGACTGGAGAACCGCTAATGTAGTACCATTATTCAAGAAGGGGAGTAGGGAAAAACCGGGGAACGACAGGCCAGTGAGCCAAACATCAGTGGTAGGAAAATTATTGGAAAAAATTCTGAAGGACAAAATTAGTCTCCACTTGGAGAAGCAAGGATTAATCAGGGATAGTCAACATGGCTTTGTCAAGGGAAGATCATGTCTGACTAATTTGATTGAATTTTTTGAGGGGGTGACTAGGCGTGTGGATGAGGGTAACGCAGTGGATGTGGTATACATGGATTTCAGTAAGGCCTTCGATAAAGTCCCCCACAGGAGACTGGTCAAGAAGGTACGAGCCCATGGAATCCAGGGTGCCTTGGCACTTTGGATACAAAACTGGCTTAGTGGCAGAAGGCAGAGGGTGATGGTCGAAGGTTGTTTTTGTGACTGGAAGCCTGTGGCCAGTGGGGTACCACAGGGATCTGTGCTGGGGCCCTTGCTGTTTGTGGTCTACATTAACGACTTGGATATGAATGTAAAAGGTATGATCAGTAAGTTCGCTGATGATACAAAAATTGGTAGGGTGGTAAATAGCGAGGAGGATAGCCTCAGTCTGCAGGACGATATAGATGGGTTGGTCAGATGGGCGGAACAGTGGCAAATGGAATTTAACCCTGAAAAGTGCGAGGTGATGCACTTTGGAGGGACTAACAAGGCAAGGGAATACACAATGAATGGGAAGACCCTAGGCAAGACAGAGGGTCAGAGGGATCTTGGTGTGCAAGTTCACAGATCCCTGAAGGCGGCAGAACAGGTAGATAAGGTGGTAATGAAGGCATATGGGATACTTGCCTTTATTAGCCGAGGCATAGAATATAAGAGCAAGGAGGTTATGATGGAGCTGTATAAAACACTGGTTAGGCCACAGCTGGAGTACTGTGTGCAGTTCTGGTCGCCGCACTACAGGAAGGATGTGATCGCTTTGGAGAGGGTGCAGAGGAGATTCACCAGGATGTTACCAGGGCTGGAGCGCTTCAGCTATGAAGAGAGACTGGGAAGATTGGGTTTGTTTTCCTTGGAGCAGAGGAGGCTGAGGGGGGACATGATTGAGGTGTACAAAATTATATGGGGCATAGATAGGATGGATACGAAGGAGCTTTTTCCCTTCGTTGAGGGTTCTATAACAAGGGGGCATAGATTCAAGGTAAAAGGCGGGAGGTTTAGAGGGGATTTGAGAAAGAACTTTTTCACCCAGAGGGTGGTTGGAGTCTGGAACTCACTGCCTGAGAGGGTTGTGGAGGCAGGAACCCTCACAACGTTCAAGAAGCATTTGGATGAGCACTTGAAATGCCATAGCATACAAGGCTACGGACCAAATGCTGGAATATGGGATTAGATTGGACTGGGCTTGATGGCCGGCGCAGACACGATGGGCCGAAGGGCCTCTATCCGTGCTGTATGACTCTATGACATAGACATGGGTTTTGTTTTTCTCTGTGCAATTCCCTAGGAGATCAACTAGTGTTTAAAACATTTTTTGTTGTTGTATAAGGACCTCGGTCATCGGCATGTTTTGGTGAAGCCACATTTTTGGTTCTCTTGTGTTGATTGTATTTTAACAATGGTTGTGATGTGCAGTTGTTTGCAGGCTTAAGTTGTTTCACTCCAGAAGTTAAAGCATTGATTGAAAAACTTAATGCTCAGAGAAGTAATACTTAGTATTTGAGAGCTAGGCAAATAAGTCTTGTAAAGTGTGCACGAGACTGCCTGTACATGGATTGTCAGTTTGTAAATTGTAAGTGGTTCTTAATTGGAAAGAAATTTACCTTTTGTGCAACCCCTAGTATCTAGTGAGTATAGTAAACTTTTACCAGCATTGTTGGACTGGAGTGTGTCTGTTTGCTTATGATGGCTTGTTGGTATTTCTGTTTTTAAGATCTTGACCAGAGTTAGATGAAGTATTTATCACTGTATCACATGTAACAGTAAATTCTGGATGGTTACTGCTTACTGGTACTAGTCTTACTGTGCATTATCACTGTGTGTGAGGGTCTAGTCTGAGAAGGAAAATTTGTGTTGCGCCTCTGCAGTCGTCCTTACAAAACTCAAAATTCCTATGTGTGTTTTGCTTAGACAGTCTAGATAACTCTTGCTTTGTGTCCCAGGTACTTGAAAATTCAGAAGGCGCGAGAACAACTCCTTCTGTAGTTGCTTTTACAGCAGATGGTGAGCGTTTGGTTGGGATGCCAGCTAAAAGACAATCTGTAACCAACCCTAAGAACACTTTATATGCCACAAAGCGCTTGATTGGGCGGCGTTTTGAAGATTCTGAAGTACAGAAAGATATGTAAGTTTGATATTTAGTCAAAAATCTTTTGTTTTAAAGTTTCAAGATTAACATTTCACTTCTCCTATAATGGAAACTCATTTACCCTTTTAAAAAAACATTTTCACAGGGAAAATGTGCCATATAAAATTGTTCGTGCCTCTAACGGTGATGCTTGGGTGGAAGCTCATGGGAAGATGTACTCTCCAAGCCAAGTTGGAGCATTTGTCCTGATGAAGATGAAGGAAACAGCAGGTAGGAGTAACAATGGCAGAGGGCAGCTTTGAACCTGGTCGCCTCCAGGGTTAAGAGCCTGACCCATCCTAGGCCTTCAAGGTGTTTACAATTTCAAGTTAAAGGTTTTGAAGCTTTATAGTTAGGTCAACTTGGTTAAATTTTCACGTTTTAGTGTGATCGGTGGGTATGACTAGTCCACATTAACCACATGACCAACATTACCTTGTGGTTAGTAAGGACTAATCAGGAATCAATTTAATCATACATTCATGGTTACAATTTGTAAAGATGTAAAAATTTGTTTTGAGGTAAGGTTTGTACACTGCGGTATTGCCAAAGGAGATATGGGTGCAATTGTTTTACATCAAAGCATTCTGATATTAACTTTCTGTTTTATAGAAAGCTACTTGGGACAGTCTGCAAAGAATGCAGTTATTACAGTGCCCGCATATTTCAATGATTCCCAAAGACAGGTAAAAACTAGTTGTGCAAATTTTTATGAATTAATGGTGACTTCATTGTTTTTGACTTGGCGCATTTACAGTCCACAAGATTAGTGTCAGTAAGAAGCCAGAACAATTTTACACTTTCGCTAAGCTCGGTGTGTATTGGGTGTTGAGACCTGAACTGACTTCAGAGAAAAGTGGAATGAGACACTCTCCTCCAGGGAGCTTCACTCTGTTTCATTACAATGTGAATACATCTTTAATGTCATGTTTCAACTGTTACATGTCTTCAGTGCTTTCTGCAACAAATATCGAGAAGGCACTTAATCGTCAGAAGTTTTTACCCAAATGTGAAATGAGATCAAAATTGTGAAGTCACTGTGGCAACAATGAACCTGCTTGATGTCTCAGCGCTATGTAATTTTGCTTGAAATTGCTGGCAGCCACAGGTTGTGCAACATTTTCCAGATTTACACTATAGTGTTTCGTTACTTCCAACTGTGAAACAGCATCCAAAACAAAAACAGATGAGTTAATTTACACTTTAAATACTGTAATTGTCATATTGTTTCCATTTAGGCTACAAAAGATGCTGGACAGATCTCCGGGTTAAACGTTCTACGAGTCATTAATGAGCCCACAGCAGCTGCTCTAGCATATGGATTAGACAAGTCCGAAGACAAAGTGTATGTAAAGAGTAAAACTTCTAATTCATGAATAAGTTTGGTTTTTTTAGAAAAAAGACTGACACTTAACTATCCAGTGATATTTTGGTTCTCAATTCTATTTCTCTGCTGCCTTCACTTGTGCTGTCATTTTGCAACATGAGCTCTAGACTAAATACATTAGTTTCTTGCTCAACACCAGTCCTCATCACAAACTGTCAGAATGCATGTGTCAGGCAGTCGTATCCAAGCTGGTGAAGTTACAACTGTACAATCTACCATCAATAGAAGACGTTAGTTGGACATACCTGGGGCTAGGCTGAAATAGTGTGGTTTTTTTCCTTTGCTAGCCCTTTCAAAGTAGGGGTTCAGCTTGCAATGTTACACTGGTATAGTTGCTTTCTTGATTTCCTACAGTATAGTTTTGCTAGCATAAAGTGGGTAATAGAGCAAAAGCTCTAGATGGTTTAAATGCAGGCCAGTTCTAGTGCAGAGCATTTGTCTGTTGTACGTGTTAGTAGTACATGGGTTCACACGAGTGGTTTCTTAAACATTATAAAGAGGAAATTTCTGATGGTCTTTGTAAACTGATACTGCACATCTCCAGGGAGCGGATGTTCCCATTGACCAGAGCTGGTGCAGAGAGCTCATAAAGCAGGCAAAATATTGGACTATTTGTGGTTAGGCGAGGTGCTTTAACATCTGTGATCCTAACCAAAGCCCCATTTTCAAATGGTATAAATATTGACAGCTTTTTTTCGAACTGATGGATAGTGTTATCTTGAATTTTGGCTTATGGAATGATAAATTGCTGCCATGCTTTTACAGCAATAATACATTTGCTTTCAAGCTACTATGTTCTTCCTTAAGTAGTGTTGTGAGCACCCCTCCACATGTGGTTTTCACCTTTTTGAAAAAAAAGTCGAACATAGTGGATTTAATGTAAGTTTTTAAAAAATGCTAATGGAGGAAATAATGGAACTTAAGACAAACTCCAGGACCTGGTGGATTCCATGGCATTAAAAGAAATAGGTGAGGAAATTGTAGATGCATTAGTCATAATTTTCCAAAGCGCTCTAGATTTAGGAATTATACCTTTATTGGATTGGAAAATTCAAAATGTCACTCATTATTTAAGAAGGGTGAGAGAGAGAGAGAGAGTAAGAAGGGTGAGAGAGAGAGAAAGAAATCAGGTAACTACAGGCCTGTCAGTTTAACATCAGTTGTGGGGAAGAGAGTCAGTATGGATTTGTGATGGGTAGGTCAAGGTCTGACTAATCGAGTTGAATTTCTTGAGATCACAAGCATTATGGCCAGGGAAATTTCCTCATAATTATTAGTAAAATTGAGAGCAAATGGAATTGGAACCTTGTGAAATGGGTTGATGATTGGTTTGGAGGTAGGAGAGAGCAGGGAAAACCGGTACTTTCTCTGAATAGGATGTGACCAGCGGTGTTTCTCAGGGATCTGTAGAGGCCTTGGCTTTTCACCATATATATAATGATTTGGATGAAGGAATAGTGTGTTGTAAATCCAAGTTTGCAGATGACACTTAAGTTGGGAGACCCAGTAAATTGTGTGGATGGGAGGAAGAAGTTATAAAGGAACATAGACATAGCAAAACTATGGCAGGAAGAGTTAAACATGAGGAAGTGATTCACTTTGGATCGGAGAAAGACAAATCGGAATATTTTCTTTATGGTGAGAGTCTAACAGCTGTGGAGGAATAAAGGGGTTTAGGTGTACACAAATCACTACAAGCTAGTGCAAAGGTACAAAATAATCAAAAAGGCTAATGGGATGCTGGCTTTTATCTCAACAGGATTAGAATTCAAAAGTGAGGAAGTTATGTTTCCGTTGTACAGAGCCTTGGTCAGACTGCATCTGGAATACTGTGTTCAGTTTTAAACACCTAACCTCGGGAAAGATATAATAGCCTACAGTGCAGATTAACCAGAATGATAACTGGACTTAAAGGTTTCAGTTATGAGGACAGGTTGCATTCCCTTGAGTTTAGAAGGTTGAGGAGTGATCTGATTGAGATACTTAAAATGATTGAGGGATTCGATAGGCAGATACAGAGAAATTTTCCTCTGGTGCAGGAATCCAGAGCAAGAGGGCATAATAAAATTAGAGCTACACCATTTAGGAGTGAAATCAGGAAGCACTTTTCCTCAAGGGATAGTGGAAATCTGGGACTTGCTCCCCCCAAAAGTCCATGGATGCTGAGTCAATTAAAATTTTCAAGACTGAGATTGATAATTTTTTGTCAGATAAGGGTGTCGAGGGATATGGAGCAATGGTGGGTAAATGGCCTACTCCGGTTCCCATATTCCTAAAGATAAACCTACAAAGTGAGATTTTAATTTGTATTCAAAGAGCAGATCCCATAATACCTACATTTCCCATGTTAACTGTATCTTTTTGACTTTCACCTAAGTTGGAGTGGTGCTCCCAAAATTTGTGTTAAACTGCATACAGTAAAAACATAAATAACCGTATCTGCTGTAGAGATCATTCTGTTTCATTGAACTTGCTTGGTTTCTTTCTTGAACAGCATTGCTGTCTATGATCTGGGCGGTGGCACCTTTGATATCTCTGTGCTGGAGATTCAAAAAGGAGTATTTGAAGTAAAATCCACCAATGGGGATACCTTTTTGGGAGGTGAGGATTTTGACCAGGCCTTACTCAAACACATCATCAAGGAATTCAAGAGGGAGGTTAGTATTAGCAATGACTGGGTATTTTGAAATTTGGTGGGGGAATACATTTTAAATTGAGAGTTAGGTTTTCTTTGTGTAATCTGGATCAGTTCTTCATCGAGATATTGTCATATGCATTATAATTGTTTCAACAGTACCTTTCTCAGTCTGAGGCATGTGGCCTGACCATCCTGTATCTACAGGCGGTCTTATGTTCCGTTTCAATTTCTCGACAAATGTTCCAGGCATCTCCTACCCCTCCCCACAGCTCTTCCCCTTGTGCCTCCCTGCAAAAGAAAGTTTAATTACATAGCGTGGGGTATAGTTTATGATAGGAATATTAGTGTGATCTGGACAAAATCGGCTGAACTAGCACAATAGATTGCAGAATTTTAAACGTAAGTGAATTACACCCAAAACCACTTGTGTTTGATTTTCGTGACCTTTTACACTGGTTCAAGATTCAATTTGCCCGGATCAGGCTCCGTCCACAAAACTGGCCACACCCCTGGTCAAAATTGAGAGATTGCACTGGTTCATCAAGATGTTATGTTTGTGAATATGTAAATGAATTTCATGATTGCACCCAAAACGGAAACTCTACCCCTATATCCTTAGTGTTCCGGACTGGATCAGTTCATGGGTCTGTGGAAGTATCTGAAAACTAGTTTAGCAGACAGTACATCTAACATAGTTAAGCTTGTCACCCACTATATTGTATTCTTAAGAGTCTTATTTAATTTTTAGTCAGGTGTGGACCTCACCAAGGACAACATGGCACTACAGCGAGTGAGAGAAGCAGCAGAGAAAGCCAAGTGTGAGCTGTCTTCATCCCTTCAGGTCAGAATGTGTTTTCCAAACGGGTTACACTGCCTGCACACACTCCACTAGCAGAAGTAGGAGAACTGTAACTGTTTTTCATCTAGTTTCCCCTCACGGTTTTGCAAAGAACTGTAAAGGGTGGGTCACCCTTTGAAAGGTTGGTTCACAATGACAACAAAATGTTTAAGGCTTTGAAGTCTCCTCTTAAATAGTTTGACTCTTGAATCTGCAAATAGAATGAATGGGCAAGTTAATTTGACAATATATCTGGATTTTATACACACGTTGAACAGACTTAATGAGACATTTCGGCGATAATTATTCATTATATGATATATAAATTAATACTATATGATTGTGAGCCATTTTGTCTTTGTTAATGCGAAATGGTAATTGTGGGCAAATCATTTACAGAGGAGTAACTTTTATAGGTTTCATGTGTAGAGCGCAGAGTTAAATATCTCTCAGGTGGATGTTAGTGCCAAGTTGAATGTCCTTCTCCTGTGAGAGGATAAGCTAGCTCGGCAATGCCATTCGATATTTACATTTATATTTGGGGGTGATGCGAGGGCGGGGGTCCTACAATGGTTTTTCTGCTTTTTAATTAATTGTTCTCTGCACTTGGAGGGTAGATTCACTCCCCGCCCCCTTTACCGGGGCCTGAGTTGCAAGTCTAACCCCGAATGCTGGGATCAAAGTTTTTTTCGCTGTTCAGTATAAGATTTCTATGTAAAATAAGCTGTGGGCAATCTCAAACTAGTTCATAGGCACGGACACGCAGCACAAAACTGCTAATTTGCTGTTAATTGTCAATCTCGCATGGAGAGGTTACAGGATGATTGGTGTGATAAATGTAAAATGTCACCCAAATGGAAGAGGGAGTGTTCTTCTATGGTTTGGATTGAGACAGTAGAAAAATGCTGGTTGATAGTTCAGCGATAATATCTTCAGTTCCTGTATCCCATTTGTCTCCATTAATTTATCACTGTCACCTCCAATATATGATGTGGAGATGCCGGTGATGGACTGGGGTGGACAAATGTAAGGAATCTTACAACACCAGGTTATAGTCCAACAATTTTATTTTAAAATCACAAGCTTTCGGAGATTATCCCTTCCGAAAGCTTGTGATTTTAAAATAAAATTGTTGGACTATAACCTGACCTCCAATATACACACACTGTTCTCATTAGTTTGTTCCAATAGTGCCTTATAATCAGACATTTATCTTGATGTAATCATACACCTTAAAAAAAGAGGCCTGCTTTCTGACTTCCAGCCGGTATGTGATGTTTGCCCGTCGACTTGTCTATCTTATAGAGTAGCAGAAAATCTGTGTATGTCTTGTATTTTGGTGCTTAGTGTTTGTCCTGTATTTTAACAGACTGACGTTAACCTTCCTTACTTGACAATGGATGCTTCTGGACCAAAACATCTGAATATTAAAATTACTCGTGCTCAGTTTGAGAACATTGTTGGCGACCTCATTAAGAGGACCATTAATCCCTGCCAGAAAGCCATGCAGGATGCAGAGGTCAGCAAAAGTGACATTGGTGAGATTATCCTCGTGGGCGGAATGAGCAGAATGCCAAAGGTAAGTGACTTTTAAGATATCCAGGCCAGTTTAAGAGAGCCCTAAGACCATTGTGTGAGAAGGGGTTTAAACATTGCTGTCTGAAATGACACTGTTTTGTGATGTTATACATAAACAAATCATTCTGACCCAGAATTGTGGAGAGAATCTTGGATAACTGAACACAGCCTTTAACTCCCTAGTGGTTTTGTGGAAATGCAGTGTGGTACTGAGTGATACAGACAAGGTGGTTTGTTTCCCTGGCCTTTGCTGATATGAGTCAGTGTAGGGGGGGTCAGAACACTGCAGGTGGCCATGGCTTGGAAGAAAAACCTGGCACGGCTTCCTGCTGCTGTAGAACAATGTGTATGGACAGGATGGGGCTCTGTTATGGTGCATGTCAGTCAAATTGCCTGCTGACACTGGTTGCCTGAATCCACATGTGAAGAATGGCTATTTGGTTGAGGTACCTGAATGCTGCTAGACATTCATGGAACCATAATTCAGCAAAAGTCAATGTCTTCAGGTAAGGAGGGTAGAAAATTAGGATGAAAGCCAACTAAGCATAGAATGTCAGGCTATGTTTTGTTTTAAGTGATCTCCCTACTTACTACACTAGGGTCAGGATTGAGAATAGCTAGCTTAATTCATATGAACATTTTTATCACTACAGTAGATCACATTCTCATGCAAATTGGGCTAAAGAAAGAATTTTATTTTCGACAATGATTTTATCCTGTTCCATGCCTTGTTCCCTCTCTAGGTCCAGGCAACTGTTCAGGAGCTCTTTGGTCGTTCCCCCAGTAAGTCAGTGAACCCGGATGAAGCTGTCGCTATTGGTGCTGCTATCCAAGGTGGTGTGCTTGCTGGCGACGTCACAGATGTGCTTTTGCTTGATGTCACACCCTTGTCGCTAGGTATCGAGACCCTGGGTGGCGTTTTCACCAAACTCATCAACAGGAATACTACAATTCCAACAAAAAAAGGCCAGGTATGGAGCTGAGCAATTTTAACAGGGTGAGGCTGTGGAGTGGGTTTTCTCAGAAAATGGAGTTTAGCTGAAAATTTTACATTTACATTTGTCCCAGAGCACCACTTCAGGTTTGGGGACTCCATACATTATGGCTCCAGATCTTGAGAATTGCAAGGCTGTTTAAAAAAATACTCCCTCTGTAATATTGAGCAGCCACTCACACTGTACAGGTACCATGCAGGAAGATTATACAGGCTCATTTTCCTGTCATTAGGTCCATACCAGATTTACTCCCAACATGAACCATCTTTTTTCCGGAAAGCAGGTTTGTAATTCTACTGGGTATAAATGCTGGCTTTTGGTTATTGATCACAAACTGGTTTGGGTAGGGGATGTTCTTTTTACAGGAGCAGTTCCGTCTCCTGTTAGTAATCACTGTCAAAAGGTGGCAAAGTGTAGATCTGAGATCTTCAGTCTGACTTGACTGTCAGCGATGCTCATCAACATATGTAACAGAATATGTATATGGAGCAAAAGAAGCTGCAGTAACTGAGCACAGCTTCTCCTCAACCGACTAAACATGGAACTGTTTACCATTCAGCTGTAATTGTTCATGCAAAGGGGGAAAATTGAGTGTTTATAGTCATACCTGTATAATAATTGACAAGCTTATTACAGTATTTCAAGTTGATCATCCCATCAATTGTTGTCAATAATGAGTTTATGCTGAAGTTAGGATTCTTGATAGTTAAGCTAACATCATAATCTGATACCAAATAGTTTTTAAAACTGCCTTTTAAGATGTTGAAAATCTGAACACCAGTTTAAATTCACAGTTCATTTTATGTTGGCTGTTCATGTGATCGGCAGGTCTTTTCTACGGCTGCTGATGGACAGACGCAGGTTGAGATCAAAGTGTTCCAGGGAGAGCGTGATATGGCTGCAGACAACAAACTTCTAGGACAGTTCACGCTGGTGAGTTCTGTTGCTTAGACTGCAGAATAGTGTCTGAAATTGGGAAACCGACCTGCTTAACACCTCATGTCTGAGGACTCGGCAAATGAGGCTAAACAGTTTAAAATATCCATTGTTTTAACCATAAGATGTGGTTTAGCACTATTTTGTACAGTGTTTTGAAAATATTTGTTGAGGTTCCTCCTAACCGTGGGACAGATTTACAGCTGAATCTAGATATATTTTCATGAAAGAATTTGGTTGTGCTTGTTACAAAAATGCTGTAGAATTCTAGGGGCTCTGGTTGTAATTTCAGTATTACTAGAGGTCTGAATGCTTGTCTTAGAACTGTGAAGATCAGACATTCATTCTGTAACTTCCTACGTTGATATTTTTGTGCAGAACCGTGGAAAAAGTAAGCAGTTGAGTTCCTGTATGTCATTTGAATGTTCTTGTGCTGGCCAAACGAGGCAACAATGTTTTAGGGCCGTTACGTGGTATAATGACCCCATATTCGCTTACTTTAGAAATAAACACACTGAAGTTCTTGTGCTTTTTACTAGGTTGGAATGCCCCCAGCTCCCCGTGGAGTTCCACAAATTGAAGTTACATTTGATATTGATGCCAACGGTATTGTCCACGTTTCTGCGAGGGACAAGGGCACAGGCCGTGAGCAGCAGAGTGAGTACTGGCTAAAATTGTAGCTGATGAGAGCACAGGAGATGAGCAGCACCTGAGTTCCTACAGTGCTGTAAGCGTCATTTAATATTGATTGTTTTAAAAAAAAGGCTTTTACTTTAACAAAGGAGTGTAGATATGAATTCTATTATTCAGTTTTGTAGTGAGCAGTCTTGCCATGTACAGATTGTAAGGAAAGGGAGGGTGCTGTATGAATTGGGCTTATTGTGAGGGGTCAATGATACAATTTCATTGGACTACTTGGGTTTGAAACTGACTTGAACTATCCGGTAAATCATTAAGTGAGTGAATCTTAGGGGGGAAAACTAAGATTTACACTTGTAATAATACATTTGCTTTTTGAAAGTTGAAGGTTTGGAAATTGTTTTTCAATTCCAGTTGTCATCCAGTCTTCTGGTGGGCTGAGCAAGGACGACATTGAGAACATGATCAAAAATGCTGAGAAGTATGCTGAAGCAGACAGGCGAAGGAAGGTATGACAGCAATAGGATTAATGGGTTAATGTAAAGGATCTGAAGAGGATTATGTTCGATTTGAGGCCTATTTCTTGCTTAAAGCTACTTTAAAATAGGAATTAAATTTAACATACAGATCACTCTTCAATTTTATTTAAACTGAACGGGAGAATCTTGGCAACAGCTCCAAATGATTTAAACTTATAAAGGGGATTGTGTAGTCATTTTTACCTGTACGGTACTTTCAAAGTTATAGCTTAAATACTAGGGGCTAGATTGTAATGGATAAGTTTATTACATATAAATGCTTCTGAATATTTTTGAGAACTAATAAAGTGACCAGCACTTAAAACACTGCCCTGCTGTACCTTCCAACAAGTTAGTCGGAGGCAGGCTGGAGTAGCTGTTATATATAACAAACACATTTCAGAATTCTGCTGTATGTCCCCACAGGAAACCGTAGAAGCAGTAAACAATGCCGAAGGAATTATTCACGACACAGAGTCCAAAATGGAAGAGTTCAAGGATCAGCTTCCAAAAGAGGAGGTATGTGTCTGGAATCAAAGATTACTGCTGAGTGAATTAAATCTCAAAGCAAAAATCAGAACCAATGTTGAAAACTGTGGTACTTCGATATGAAAGTCATCAATTTCTTTTTGTTTGTTTAACCAGTGTGACAAATTGAGAGAGGAGATTACAAAAGTGAAGGATCTGTTGGCTCGAAAGGACTCCGAGACAGGCGAAACCATCAAAGCGGCAGCATCCAACCTACAGCAGGCCTCACTGAAGCTCTTTGAGATGGCATACAAGAAGGTAAAGTACTGATATTTTGAAGTTAGTATAGAGTTGAGGTTATGTTTAGCAAAAGAACAGCAGAAAGTTTACTACCCAACTGCAGTCTGGAATAATTCTTATAAAGGCAAAAGCAGATGCAATTTACAAGATATATAAGTAGCTGGTCAAGTTCCATCTTGATCTTAACTCTGAGCTGAACCTTAGGCGAATGCACACTGACCAATTGCTTTTGTTGACTTTCAGATGGCATCTGAACGGGAGAGTTCAGGCAGCACAGACAGCGGCGATAGTGGAGACAAGAAAGAGGAAAAGCAATAAAATGCTTCGTAGTAGTTGTTTTACTTTAATGAACTGGGAGGGAGACATAAGCTTGGGAGTGGCAGAGCCAGAAGTGAACTTTTTCCTGAGCGGATTTGCACGATATTCATTCTCGTACTGTGTTTTTGCAGTATCCTATACATAGTTTCTCTTTATAAAGTAGAAGTATCAGTGTTGAGTCTGCGTTTTAACAAATCTGTCAGGTTTGTTGTCATTCGTGTAACTTAATTCACCTTGTGTAATGGCTGGTATGTCTGAGGGCCAGACTTCGCGGTAGAAGAAATAAACTTTTGGTTTGCAGCCAAATTTGTTTGTAATTTCCAGTATGTGATAAGTTCCATTTTTATTTTGGGAGGAGCATTTGATTCTAATAGGGACATTGAAATACAGTAGTTCACTTAATTTGTCTGGTTTTGCCTTAATTCACACAAACATATTTGAAAAGAAAGTTTTAGAAAGAATACCCAGAGTTCTGGCCTTCCTCTGTGGAGTGAGAGTGTTCCTGTTCAAAGTTGAAGTTTTTGGTTACCGTAAGAGTTTTGTTTACAGTCCCAATTGCAAAATGTCTGGCAGCATGTATCCTACCATTGAATATAAAGCTAGAGTTAAAAAAATTGTCATTGTGACTGCTGTACAAAAGAAATAAAAAGGGCTGTGATTCTTGAAATATGAAATGAAAGCAAAGTGCTGCAAATATATACTTGGCATCTGAATGAGAAAAGATAAATTAATATCAGATAGAACACTTTATGGGAACTCTCACCACAGCTGAAGTTTTCCTTCTAAAACTAACCTAAATATATATATCCATTTCACATAGCTGGTGACTGGCCTAACATTGGGAAACTTCTAGCTCAGTACTTTTGTCATGTGTAACATGTTGATCGCCAGCACCATCTCCCACTACACAGGCAGCTCCTTCACTGTGTACATAAGTGGCTCCTGCCACAATGAGGCAGCATCCCCTTCTGTTTATTAATGGTAATCAGTTTAACTGAGAGGTGTTGGCTTTTTGGGAGACAAAAGCTCTCAATGGATACTTGGCTCTTGAGCTGAAGTTGAGCGAGCGGCATCAGACACCTAATTGTTGCACTGAAATGTTTGTAAAGATGCAGGCCCATTCAAATAGTTGTGCTTATGATCCTATCAGTAAGTTGCATATATTTAAGTTCTCGATTGATTCTGCAGTATGGTGATGATCTCAGATTTGACTTCATTTTTATTCTGATTTATATAAATTATGTTGAAGTCTGGAGGGGGGAGGCGTGCACTCCTCTGGCTGTCCTGCTGCCAGTTGATGGATTTTTGTGAAATTTAAACTAAATTTCCCACAGCAAATAGTATTGGTGATCTCAGCCTTGTGATTTCTTTTTAAATAAAAGCTAACGGTGAAATGACCAGCCTCTCTCGTGACCTTTTTGTAGTCGTTCCGACACAGGCTCAGGTGGGCTCCATTGATGTGATTTGCATGATTTCCCGGTTGAAATGGAGGTGGTTTACTGATTACATTAGTCATTAGTTTAATATCTAGCCGTGGTCAATATTATTAATAGTTTAGTGCATGTTTGATGTGTGGTTGCAAAAAATATTATATTCTACAGGGCAAAAATTGGCATTTGGCTGAAATTAGCACTTGTAACCAAATAGCCAGTGCCCAAATGGATCAAATTGAATCCATTCAATTGGTAGATAACAAAGAATCAAAAAGCAGTAATCAAATCTTTTTTTGATTAAGCTCCCTGTCCTGAACTGATGAATAGGAGAAACTGATCAATCAAGTTACTCAATATCTTATGAGTTTGGTTTAAGATGCGAGCTTCACTTTTCAATGACTGGAAAATATATTTCTGTAACATTTAGGACACAACAACTTGCATTTATATAGCACCTTTAACGTAGTAAAATGTCCCACGATGCTAAAATTTGACACCAAGCCACATAGAGACATTAGGACAGATGACCAAAAGCTTGGTCAAAGAGGTAAGTTTTAAGGAGTGTCTTAAAGGAGGAAAGAGGTTTAGGGAGTGAATTCCAGAGCTTAGGGCCTAGGCAGCTGAAGGCACAGCCGCCAATGGTGGAATGATTAAAATCGGGGGTGTGCAAGAGACAAGAATTGGAGGGGCACAGAGATCTAGGAGGGTTGTAGGGCTGGAGGAGGTTATAGAGGGGCGAGGCCATGGAGGGATTTGAAAACATGGATGAGAATTTTAACATTGAGGCGTTCCCAGACCGGACAGTGTAGGTCAGTAAGCACAGGGGCGATGGGTGAATGGGATTTGGTGCGAGTTAGGATACAGGCAGCAGAGCTTTGGATGAGCTCAAGTTTACGGAGGGTGGAAGATGGGAGGCCAGCCAGGAGAGCATTGGAATAGTCAAATCTGGAGATAACACAGGCATGGATGAGGGTTTCAGCAGCAGATGAGTTGAGGCAGGGATGGAGACAGGAGGTATTAAGGAGGTGGAACTAGACAGTCTTGGTGATGGAGCGGATAAGTGGTTGGAAGCTCATAAATACTGTGGCTACAGGAAATAGGATGACATGGTTGCAAATAGTCTGGTTCAGTCTCAGAGAGAGAGAGATGGAGTCGATGATTAGGAACGGAGTTTGTGGTGGGGACTGAAGACAATGGCTGTCGAACAAGCCACGTGACACAGTGGAGGGGTTGAAGGAGACATGCATGTTTTTATAAAAATGCGTATTATTTGCTTGTAAATACCTAGAAAATGTTTTCCTGCTGAGGTGTAGTCCTATGAAGGTCACATCTTAAACCAAGTTCATAAGATAATGCAATCACTAACTGATCCACAGCCTCCCTGTTCTGTCCTAAATCTCTTGTTTAATTTTATATCTATGTTCCCTGGTTCTAGACCCTCAATCACTGGAAACAGTCTGTTTTTATTTACTGTGTCCCATTCCACCATAATTTTAAACATCAATATTTAGAAATATCGCATACTTACTTTGTGTCAGGACTTAACGGAGTGGACATGATATCAGAAGAAAAGATCATAAAAGATAACGTGACATTTAAGATAGGAAGGGGGAAGATAATTGATGAACTAGTCAAACTTGGAGAGGATTAAACCCCTGGTGTAGATAGAGTGCATCCACTCATACTAAAAGAATACTAGGGAAGAGCTAGCAGAGGCACTATTTTATATATTTATAAAAATTCATTAGAAAAGGAAATAGCGCCAGAGGACTGGTGGACAGCTAATGCTATTCCTATATTTAAAAAGGGAGATAGAACAAGTCCAGGGAACTATAGACCAATGTGAGTGGTAGGAAAGATAATGGACTCTTCACTCAAAAATGTAAAATAAAAACATCTAGAAACCAAAATTTTTTAAAAATTATTTGTTCATGGGATGTGGGCATCGCTGGCAAGGCCAGCATTCATTGCCTATCCCCAATTGCCCTCGAGTAAGGGGGGTGGTAAGCCGTCGCCTTGAACCACTGCAGTGCTGTTAAGTAGGGAGTCCCAGGATTTTCACCCAGCGACGATGAAGGAACTGGATGGTGTGTGACTTGGAGGGGAACGTGTAGGTGGTGGTGTTCCTATGTGCCTGCTGCCCTTGTCCTTCTAGGGGGTAGAGGTCGCGGGTTTGGGAGGTGCTGTCGAAGAAGCCTTGCCGAGTTGCTGCAGTGCATCCTGTGGCTGGTATACATTGAAGCCATGATGTGCCGGTAGTGAAGGGAGTGAATGTTTAGGGTGGTGGATAGGGTGCCAATCAAGCGGGCTGCTTTGTCATGGACGGTGTTGAGCATGTTGAGTGTTGTTGGAGCTGCAATCATCCAGGCAAGTGGAGAGTATTCCATCACACTCCTGACTTATGCCTTGTAGTTGGTGGAAAGGCTTTGGGGAGTCAGGAGGTGAATCACTTGCTGCAGAATACCCAGCCTCTGACCTCCTCGTGTCGCCACAGTATTTATGTGGCTGGTCCAGTTAAGTTTCTGGTCAATGGTGACCCCCAGGATGTTGATGGTGGGGGAATTCAGCGATAGTTATGCCGTTGAATGTCAAGGGAAGGTGGTTCGACTCTTGTTGGAGATGGTCATTGCCTGGCATGAATGTTACTTGCCACTTATCAGCCCAAGCCTGGATGTTGTCCAGTTCTTGCTGCATGCGGGCACGGACTGCTTCGTTATGAGGGGTTGCGAATGGAAGTGAACACTGCAATCATCAGCGAACATCCCCATTTCTGACCTTACGATGGAGGAAAGGTCATTGATGAAGCAGCTGATGGTGGTTGGGCCTAGAATACTGCCCTGAGGAACTCCTGCAGCAATGTCCCGGGGCTGAGATGAATGGCCGCCAACAACCACTACCATCTTCCTTTGTGCTAGGTATGACTCCAGCCATGGGAGAGTTTTCCCCCGATTTCCACTGACTTCAATTTTACTAGGGCTCCTTGGTGCCACACTCGGTCAATTACTGCCTTGATGTCAAGGGCAGTCACTCTCACCTCACCTCTGAAATTCAGCTCTTATGTCCATGTTTGGACCAAGGCTGTAATGAGGTCTGGAGCCGAGTGGTCCTGGTGGAGCCCAAACTGAGCGTCGGTGAGTAAGTGGCACAACCTTCCATCACTCTGCTGATGATTGAGAGCAGACTGATGGGACGGTAATTGGCCGGATTGGATTTGTCCTTTTTGTGGACAGGAGCTACCTGGGCAATTTTCCACATTGCCGGGTAGATGCCAGTGTTTAGCCAAGCTGTTCCAGTACAGCTGCGAGGAGTGGCTAGTTCTGGAGCACAAGTCTTCAGTACTACAGCCGAGATGTTGTCAGGGCCCATAGCCTTTGCTGTATTCAGTGCACTCAGCCGTTTCTTGATATCACGTGGAGTGAATCAAATTGGCTGAAGACTGGCTACTGTGATGGTGGGGATATCAGGAGGAGGCCGAGATGGATCATTCACTTGGCACTTCTGGCTGAAGATGGTTGCAAACGCTTCAGCCTTGTCTTTTGCACTCACGTGCTGGACTCTGCCATCATTGAGGCTGGGGATGTTCACGGAGCCTCCTCCTCCCGTTAGTTTGTTTAATTGTCCACTACCATTCACTACTGGATGTGGCAGGACTGCAGCGCTTTGATCTGATCCGTTGGTTGTGGAATCGCTTAGCTCTGTCTATAGAATGTTGCTTCTGCTGTTTAGCGTGCATGTAGTCCTGTGTTGTAGCTTCACCAGGTTGGCATCTCATTTTTAGGTATGCCTGGTACTACGCCTGGCATGCTCTTCTACACTCCTCATTGAACCAGGGTTGATACCCTGGCTTGTTGGTAATGGTAGAGTGAGGAATATGCCAGGCCATAAGGTTACAGATTGTGCTGGAATACAATTCTGCTGCTGCTGATGGTCCACAATGCCTCATGGATGCCCAGTTTTGAGCTGCTAGATCTGTTCTGTAAGAATAGTCAGCATGGATTGCAAAAGGGAAGGTCACGCTTGGGGGTGGGGGTTGGGGGGAGCAATGATTGATTCACCAAAGTCTTTGGCCAAGTTTTATACCGAACACTCTGGACAATACAACCCAGGACTTTGTTTTGGCTACAACTTCCTGACACTACTTGAAACTTTAGGGAGTGGTGAATAAACCCCAAAGTCGCCCTTCCTGTCAGCTTTTACCTACACCCACTTATCTTATAACTCTGTGGCTGGGAATTTCCTTGGGGATTCTCCTGATCGGTTACACAGCATAAAGGGGTTTCTGCCGAAGTTAAGGCAGCCGATTGGGATAATTTCAGAGGAGTTTCTTGGCATATACCTGACTTTTGTGTACTCGTGCATAACTGCACACCTACCTACATTGAAGGACATTTGCCAGCCTTGGGCCAAACTTCCCCAATCTATCCAAATTGAATTGAAATCTATTTCCTTCTGGCATCCTGATTCCACCACATAATTTGGTGTTTTCTGTAAATGTAATCACTACTAGCTGTATCCTGCTCCAGATCAGTAGTTACTATAATAAACAAGGGGGAACCAGCACTGAACCTGGGGCATCTCCCTAATAAGTGGATCCCGTTGAGAAACTACCACCCTTTGCCTACAGTCCTTTGCCAATTGTGATCCACCACACCATATCACCCTTGACCCAGTGGAATTCAATCTCTCATGGCATTTCATCAAAAGCTTTTTGGAAATTCAAGTTAAAGAAGTCTATTGATCCACCATTCTAGTGACGTCCTGGATCTGGTTTGTCAGGTATAACTACGGTTTTCTGATGCTGTGGGTATCCCCTATTAAGCTGGAGTGACCCAGATGACCATATAGGGTTACCAACTCTGGTTGGACATATTCCTGGAGGTTTCTTCACATGTCTTCCGCCTCCAACTGCCCCCACCCAGTCAAACAGTCTTTTCTCACATTTCCAATATTTTTATAACTAATAAAGGTATTCAAAGAAAATGAAAAAAACACATTTTTAAAAAAAGTCCCCTATGATTTTTCTCCCTGGCTGCTCAAATCAGGGTTCAGGAAATTAATTCCTAGACATTCCAGGACAATCGTGAAGGGTTGGCATTAATAGTATCCCTAATGATGCGTTCCATTAACTTCCCCACCGTAGAGGTTAAACTCACATGTCTGTAGTTTGCAGGTTGTTATTTTAATCCATTTTTAAATAAGCGCACCAAATGCACCTTCATCCGATCATCTTCTCTGGTTCTCAATAAACTATTGAAAATATTTACCGGGGCCTCACCCGCAACCTCTGCCATTTGTTTCAGTAACCGTAAAATAAATTTAAATCTGGTCCTCTTGCTCTTTCCACCTTGAGCCAGTTTAATGTAGATTGTATCGTTTTCCTTGAGATGTGCAAGCAGCCTGCTTCAGTTTCATCCGGTACACAAGGAGCAGACCCAACTATCTCACAGATTAAAAATAGATACAAAATCTCTGCTCAACAACCCCAATCCTTGGCAGCAGAGATAGCATTGTGTCGTGTGAAGTATTTGATCATCCCAGACAGTCCAAATTTATCTATATAACAGATGTGAACGAGATTTCTCCCACGGAATCCATTAAATACAATTAAAATCTAGTCAATTACAACTGGGGGGGGGGGGCAGGGTGCTGCGGGTGGTGAGGATTCTCTTAAATAACTGTCCTCATTCTGTCTGTTTGAACTCTCCAAAGAGTATGTCACTCTAATTCCATTTTCTTGGAACCTGCCCTGTTTTGGAATTCAGGTCCTGTTTCTGGGCAGTGGTCTTGAGAACTTTAAAGCTCAATTCCAACTAGAAAGGCCAATAATGGAAGGATGAAACCAAAAGACAAACTGAAGAGGTGACCTGGTGGGTTAGTGTGGTGAGTTATCGATGTAAGTTGGTGACTAGGAATGCACCATAAGATGAGTTTGCCCATTTCCAACGGTTTTTGTGTGCCTCTCCCTCTCCCAACCTACCCCACATTTATATGATCCGTATTTTAAATTGCTTGGTAACTGGGTAGCTGCTGATGACTAACCATTTGAGCACGATGAGATGTGAAATGGCAGAAATATTGAATACTTACTTTACTTCAGTTTTTACCAGGAAGACTGACAAGGTGAACAGGACATTGGAAGAAGAGATCAAAAAAGACATCAAGACATTTAAGATGGATAGGAAGGAAGATGATTGATAAACTAGACAAACTTAGAGAGGATAAAACTACTGGTATGGAGGTACTACATCCACCCATACTCAAAAGAAGTTTATATATATATATATATATGTGTGTGTGAAAAGTGCCAGAGGACTGGCGGACTGCTAATGTTAATCCTGTATTCAAAAAAGGGAACTAGGACAAAGCCAGGGAACTATAGACCAGTTAGCTTAACATTGGTGGTAGACAAGATAATTGAAATTGTTACTCAAAGATGTAATGGAAAGACATCTAGAAACAAAAATATAATAAAGAATAATCACGGATTTCAAAAGGGAAGGTCATGCTTGACCAACCTTACTGAATTCTTTGAAGAAGTGACAGAGTAGACAAGGGTAATGTAGTGGATGTAATATACATGGACTTTCAAAAGGCCTTCAATAAAGTACTGCATGATAGACTCACGACCAAGGTCAGAACATGTGGAGTCGGGACAAGTAGCAGAATGGATAACGAGCTGGCGACAAAACTGAGAGTAGGGATTAAAGGTAGTCACTCAGATTGGCGGAAGGTGAGAAGTGGTGTTCCACAGGGATTGGTGCTGGGACCACTGTTGTTCACCATTTACTTAAATGATTTGGACTCGGGAATCTGAAGTACAATATCAAAATTTGGAGATAACGCTGAATTGGGGGTATAGTTAATACTGAGGAGGACTGCGATAAAATACAAGATGACATTAACAAACTTACAGAATGGGCATGTGATTGGCAAATGAATTTCAATATAGATGAGTGTGAAGTGGTGCATTTTGGTAGGAAGAATAAGGAGGTCACCTACTCCTTGGAAAATAAGGGTCTAAATGGGGTAAAGGAGCAAAGGGATCTGGAGGTACAGATACACAAATCACTAAAAGTAGCGACACAGGTTACAAAGCCATAAAAAGTGCAAAGAACTGGGGTTCATTTCTAGAGAAATAGAATTCAAAAGCAGAGAAGTTACGTTAAACTTATATAGAACCTTAGTTAGACCATACTTGGAGCACAGTTCCAGTCTCCATATTACAGAAAGAGGCAATGGAGAAGATGTGAAAAAGATTTACAAGACTGATACCAGAACTGAGAGGCAATAACTATCAGGAAAGACTGAGGCTCTTTTCTTTACAAAAGAGAAGATTGAGGTCTTTAAAATTATGAAGGGGTTCGATAGGGTAGAGGTGGAGAAGATGTTTCCATTTGTGGGGGAGTCCAAAACTAGGGGTCATAAATATAAGATAATCACTAATAAATCCAATAAGGAATTCAGGAGAAACTTCTTCACTCAGAGTGGTTAGAATGTGGAATTCGCTACCAGAAGGAGTAGTTGAGGCGAATAGCATAGATGCATTTAAGGGGAAGCTAAATAAGTACATGAGGGAGAAAGGAATAGAAGGATATGTTGCTAGGGTGACATGAAATAAGGTGGGAGGAGGCTCGTGTGAACACTGGCAAAGACCTGTTGGGCCAAATGACCTGTTTCTGTGTTGTTAAAATTCTGTGATATAAGTGCATAAATATTATAATCAGGAATTTGATCAATGTGGGGAAAAGTTGCTTTTTGGTGCTGTTTCTTTGTGGACATGCCCTGAACAATTATGGAGGGAAAAGTGCAATGGACGAGGTGTTCAGTGTGGGAGGGGAACAGCATCAGATAGAAGAATGTGTCAGTGTTATAATGTATGTTACATCAAGCAGGATGACCACCAGGGTCTCGCATCAGCTCAGTGATATTAAACATTGTTTCTGGAGTGAGCTAAACAATAACAAAATTATGTGAAAGAACCAACTTGCATTAGGGTTAGTAGATTCTTATTGTGTCCCTCAGGGAGTCCTAAAGTGCATCACAGAGAATGAATTACATTGAAGTGTAGCAATTGTGTTTATGTCGGCAATTGCTGCAGCTATTTTGCACAAACAGCGATGACCAGTTAATCTGCTTTTTGGTGGTGTTGGTTGAAGGAAGAATGTTGTCCAGGACACAGGGGAAACTCCTTGTTCTTTGAATTCTGCCACAGCATCCTTATCATATGGCTAAACAGGCCAATATTTAACATCTCACTTGAAGGATGGCACGTCTGACAAACCAGTCAGTCCCTCAGTATGGTACTGAAGAGTCAGCTGAGATTTTATGCTCAAACCCTGGAGTGGGGATTGAACCCTTACCCAACTGATTCAGGACAGAGCAAAGCTAATGCTTGTGGTCAAATAGTTAAAGAGGATGAGATTGCACCAAGAGTGAGACCTTTGTTCTGCTAATATTGATTTGGTCAGTGCTGACATAGCAAATTTCATATTGATTTTTGCAGACCGTGGAAGTTCAAAGAAAAAACAGTCCATGCCGGATTGTTTCATTTCAAAAATGCTCGCTGTATTGCGACTTGCTATATGTTCCATCTTACATCAATGGGAAGCACTTCCTAAGGCCTAATAAGGAACTTTATTATTAAGAAGCGTCATGCAAATAAGGTGCATTTTAACTACAGCCCAGTATTTCAGACCTGTGCTCTGAGCACCAATATGTCGTTCCTTGCGATTAGGAGCAGTGGTGCATGAGGCAACAAGTGAAGTGCTTCCCCTCGGGGTAGGGAGACATTGCTTCCTCGGCTTGTTGTTAAATACCTGCTTTTGGCTGCTTTCAGAGCAACACTGGCAGAGAGCTGGGAGAAGCTCAGTCAAATAGTCAGCCTGTTGCCCAGAGGCCAGACAGGGCATTTGGTCAGAAAATCATAAACAGTGCATGTCTAAAATTTCCAATTCGCTCCCACCTGGTAGATGAGGCTACCTGTCGGGACTCGTAAAATCATGCCTTGTGTGTTATAGAATGATCTCTGTGCTAACTGTTAAGGTTAGGTGAGACCGAAGGCGAGGAGGGTGACCTGAATTTAAGGCTGGGTGGATGAACACATTTGGGAGGAGACAACCGCCTGAGATTTGTGACTCGGGGAAAATTAATTTTCCATAGCCCCAAATTAAAACAAAATCCACATCCACTCTTCTTACAGCTGACAGCCAACCTGTGTTTTTATTAATCTGATATATCCTGGGGGGAGTGGGGGTAAAGGATAAGTGAGGCACCAGTGGATGATCCATCTCGGCCTCCTCCCGATATCCCCACCATCACAGAAGCCAGTCTTCAGACAATTCGATTCACTCCACGTGATATCAAGAAACGGCTGAGTGCACTGGATACAGCAAAGGCTATGGGCCCCGACAACATCCCGGCTGTAGTACTGATGACTTGTGCTCCAGAACTAGCCGCGCCTCTAGCCAAGCTGTTCCTGTTCAGCTACAACACTGGCATCTACCCGACAATATGGAAAATTGCCCAGATATGTCCTGTCCACAAAAAGCAGGACAAATCCAATCCAGCCAATTACCGTCCTATCAGTCTACTCTCAATCATCAGCAAAGTGATGGAAGGTGTCGTCGACAGTGCTCTCAAGTGACTCTTACTCACCAATAACCTGCTCGCTGATGCTCAGCTTGGGTTCTGCCAGGACCACTTGGCTCCAGACCTCATTACAGCCTTGGTCCAAACATGGACAGAAGAGCTGAAAACCAGAGGTGAGGTGAGAGTGACTGCCCTTGACATCAAGGCAGCATTTGACCAAGTGTGGCACCAAGGAGCCCTTGAAAAATTGAAGTCATTGGGAATCGGGGGAAAACTCTCCAGTGGCTGGAGTCATACCTAGCAGAAAGGAAGATGGTAGTGGTTGTTGGAGGCCAATCATCTCAGCCCCTGGGCATTGCTGCAGGAGTTCCTCAGGGCAGTGTCCTAGGCCCAACCATCTTCAGCTGCTTCATCAATGACCTTCCCTCCATCATAAGGTCAGAAATGGGGATGTTCGCTGATGATTGCACAGTATTCAGTTTCATTCGCAACCCCTCAGATAATGAAGCAGTCCGTGCTCGTGTGCAGCAAGACCTGGATAACATCCAGGCTTGGTCTGATAAGTGGCAAGTAACATTCGTGCCAGGCAATGACTATCTCCAACAAGACAGAGTCTAGCCACCTCCCCTTGACATTCAACGGCATTACCACGCTAAATCCCCCACCATCAACATCCTGGGGGTCACCAGTGACCAGAAATTTAACTGGACCAGCCACATAAATACTGTGGCTACAAGAGCAGGTCAGAGGCTGGGTACTCTGTGGCAAGTGACTCACCTTCTGACTCCCCAAAGCCTGTTCACCAACTACAAGGCACAAGTCAGGAGTGTGATGGAATACTCTCCACTTGCCTGGATGAGTGCAGCTCCAACAACACTCAAGAAGCTCGACACCATCCAGGACAAAGCAGCCCGCTTGATTGGCACCCCATCCACCACCCGAAACATTCACTCCCTTCACCACCGGCGTACCGTGACTGCAGTGTGCACCATCCACAGGATGCACTGCAGCAACTCGCCAAGGCTTCTTCGACAGCACCTCCCAAACCTGCGACCTCTACTGCCTCGAAGAATATGGGCAGCAGGCACATGGGAACACCACCTGCACGTTCCCCTCCAAGTCACACACCATCCTGACTTGGAAATATATCGCTGTTCCTTCATCGTCGCTGGGTCAAAATCCTTGAACTCCCTTCCTAACAGCACTGTGGGAGAACCTTCACCACATGGACTGCAGCGGTTCAAGAAGGCGGCTCACCACCACCTTCTCAAGGGCAATTAAGGATGGGGAATAAATGCCGGCCTCGCCAGCGACGCCCACATCCCATGAACGAATAAAAAAAATCTGGGCCTTCAGTTTTAAGGCCCATAGTGTAGGACACCACCAAGGTTGTAAAGAGTGAGGGAAGATGAAGGCATGGGAACAATTCAGTAAAAAACTTATAGAATTTTGCAGCACAGAAACAGGCCCGTGTTTATGCTCCACAAGAGCCTTCTCCCACCTTACTTCATCGCACTGTAGCAACAGACAATTTTGAAATTGAGCATTTCGTTATGAGATGAGGCAGCAATAAGGGAAATGTAAATATGTGATGGGACTGGTCCGCTATTACCTGGGTGAGGGGTGGGGATTGATTTTTCAGTGTACAATGAGCTTTACTTTCCATCTAACTCGTGGGGTTTAATTTTCTTCTCACCAGTTAAAATAAACCGGTTACTAGCTTTTGTTAAAATAATGCGCACAGGAATTTGACATGGAAACTTTAACCAGAAAATTACCCAGAGGAATTTCAGCCTCTGGTGTGCCTGACAAAATGGGAGGGGACGGAGGAATGTTGCGCAGCACTACCGTCCCTTTTGTTGAGCACAAACACTATAAATTTGAACAAAAATTTGCTGGATGAATTGCAAGAGCTAAGCCCTACTAACATGCTCCTTGAGAATACACATTGCACCCGAGAGTCACAAAGCACAACCCTCTTGTGCTTTTTAAATTATCAAACTGAACTTGTCCTGAAATAACTTCACTTTTATGTAGATATATGTGTGTGTAAATATATATATATATATATATATCTTAGAGCTTCTGGTCACAGCTGCAAATAAGGTCCATTTGAGGCTGTTATTTGCGACCGGGTAGACAGTTACGTGAAATTTAAAGTAAATGTTGGGCGCACAGTAACTCATTCCATCCCGCTGCCAAGATAGCTGAAACATGATTACTGACTCAGGTTTGCCAACCTAACCAGTAACTCCACCAGCACACAATGCAGCAATAATCCCCGCACTGACGGGCTCAGTACAGTCAGTAATTTTGTCCGTGGTCACAGGAGGGCGCTGTTTCCCTAGTCTTGTTGCCTTCATTGCTTCATTCTGACCGATACACGACAGCAAACTGACTGCCTGAATCTGACTCTGACACCCAGAAGGAGAGGGGTGCAGAGGGGAGAGAGAGAGAGATTAAAAACAAAATTAAAATTACAATTAACCATTAACTCAGACTGCATAGTGCTGAGATCACTCTCAATTTTCTCAGTTTGCTGAGTACATGTAGGAAGCAACCGTTTCCACAATTCCAATGAACACCTGCATGCAGCCGAGTGGCAGTAGCAAGAAATTCATATCACAGATTTGATGCTAGTCAATTAAGAGACTCCTCATTAAACCATATCTCCCATTGACGTTAGTTCCTATTGTACTTTTATAATTTTCCATTGATTCCCATCCTTCCCTCCTTAACTCTTACATTCCTGGATTGCCCAGTCTTCATGGATGCCGTGAATGCTACACTTTGGTCACTGAGTGAAGCAGCAATGGGAATTTTATGCGAGGTCTATCTCAACAACAGCAATGACAACAACTTGCATTTAGAGACACAGGAATTGTTAGATGAAAAATGACCAAGGTCCATCTAGTTCGCCTTCTGCCATCCTGGTAGTCGCAAGATACAATGATAATGGGGTTGTTGACTAATCATAGTAATCAATCTCTATCAATTAGTCTACAACAGAGCCAGAAATTACACGAGGAAAACTCCAGTGGTGGAGAGCTTTGGGAACCATAGGTCCAAAGTCACCTTTTCCTCCCAAGCATGCTACACTTACCACATGTCATGTCTCAAATTACTCATATACTGTATCACAAAATGTTATTTTCTGCAAGTAATCTAATTTGCATTTGAATGAATCAATACTAACTGCTTCCACCGTCTCCCGAGGCAGCCCGTTCCATTGATTGACCGCTCGCTCACTGAAATATTGTTTCTGCAGATTAGTTTTGAATTTACCGCCTTCAAGCACAGGCCGTGTCCTCTGGTTCTACTGTTTTGGACAAGGTGAAACAGCTTGTGGTGGTCTACATTATCTAGTCCATTTAGAAACCTAAAAACAGCAACCATATTTTTTTTTATTATTCATTCGTGGGATGTGGGTGTCGCTGGCGAGGCCGGCATTTATTGCCCATCCCTAATTGCCCTTGAGAAGGTGGTGGTGAGCCGCCTTCTTGAACCGCTGCAATCCATGTGGTGAAGGATCTCCCACAGTGCTGTTAGGAAGGGAGTTCCAGGATTTTGACCCAGCGACGATGAAGGAACGGCGATATATTTCCAAGCCAGGATGGTGTGTGACTTGGCGGGGATCGTGCAGGTGGTGTTATTCCAGCCTCTCAACCTTCAGTTCCAGTGAGAACATGCCCATTTTACATAATCGCTCCTCATAATCCAATCCGCTCAATCATTCGCTCTTCTGCATCCTTTCAATGGCTGCACTTATACAGTACCTTTAAAGTAGAAAAATGTAAAAGTCCTAGAGGCATAAACCTTGGTCTTTTACAAAGGATCCATCTGAGGTCGATGGAACTCATCCTAGAGGGTAATTGTAAAATCTATATAAACAACTTTTATTAACAAGCAGTAGGTAGTTAATGATTTAAGAGATTAAACCCAGCCCTCATTTGGTCGGGTGGACGCCCAGTTTGTGTGAAGTTGGAATGTTCTTCAGCTCTGCCCAAGGTGACTCTGCCAGAGTGACAGGTGGGGAACAGCTGTACATGAGCTTGTTAGCTGGGCTGATGACTGCTCTTCGAACATACCTGGTGTGGATATCACAGGTTACCAGTTATGCCCACTGGTTCAAGCATGTGTTGAAATAGGATTTCTTGGGGGAATATTTCCTCAATGCACTGTGTGACAAAATGGTAATCCCATTTAAAAACAACTAGCTTACAATTTCATTACAAAAAGGGCTTCTTCCTCCTCACCCTACATCTGAAATATCAACACATAACTCAAGAACCTAACTGTAGATATAGAAGAACAAGCATATACCAGGTTTGAAACTTAAAGGTGGTATCAACTGAAAAACACCAGTTTCTGTGGAAATGCAGTGTTAACTTTGCATGCCGAGTGTAGTTGCAAAAGGCCACACGGCATCAGCGCCAAAGATGCAGATTTGTTCAGGCATGCTGTCTTCTGTTTTGCTTCTATTGAGACCACTAAATCATAGGAAGCAGTCTGCTTCTGTGAGCAGTACTTCAGCAGCATACCAATGAGACATTATATTACAGGTGGCAGTCTTAGATCGCTATTTGTCGTGTGATGTGCAGGTAGCAGACCAGAGTTACGCTGCCAGCTGTGCTTCACATTGTCCAGATGGTTAATTTTTAATGTTACGACAGCGCCCGGAGGAGCATCTCTTTTCTCAAAACATTAAAAGATTCTGTAATTAATTTAAAAAGTTCCCAGGAGGTCCAATGAACAGCTTGGGCATTTTTAAAACCTGACTTCACACTGGGTTGAAGTTATGGTGCGTTTGGTGTGAAGCTCAAATGGTGTGTGTGGCTAACGACTGGGTGTAATCTCATACCTACTGCAGTCATGCACTCTGAGGTCAAGATGCTGACTTGACTCCTGAGCTACATCATCACCTTGTTCCAAAGAGCACCTGAAACCAATTTGCAGTGATGTACAAGTATCAAATATGCAAGTGGAAGCAGAGAATCAAAATAACGTTTTTGTGCTGCATTTCAAACATTATGGGGGTGAAACTGGACATGGGCAAGGACACGATTCAGACGGAATCGCTTCTGCCGACCATTATACCCCCGATATTTAATTCTATTGAATTCAAGGGACCTGAATATCAGGCAAAGTGTATAACAGGCGACCTATATGATACCATGCCCCCCCATGTCAAGTTTCATCCAATGTCTTTGTCCAAATTGGGAGAAAATTTGGTGGGTTTTTTGCAGGTTAAAAGCCTTTTATTGATTAAAGATGATAATTTACTTTAGAATTTGACTGCTTTCTTTCACTTGTCACATATATTGCAATAACCAAAAATATATGTTCTAATTTTGTGGCTATTTAAATATTATATTACATTCTTTTCTCTCACGTACATAATGTACAAATAATTTACATGAACCACTCATTCAGAACACAGTTATTGATGTGGGACAATATCATTTGTCCACTATTATAACAGAGGCATCAACATATTTATTTTGAACCGGTTAATGTGTCTGTGTTATGAATTCGGGTCTGCTGTAGATTCCTTCTTGGGATCAGTAGTGTCATTTTCTCCCATGTGGGGTCTGAGCACCTTGTCTTTATGGGAATTGACTCATAGTCCCATATCCACTTGTATGGCTGTGGGGTTGGGGTATGTAACAATGGAACCCCCTTCCCTTGTGACCAGAACTGGAGATTTACATCTTTTACACATGTTTCTCTGCAATTTCTCCAAAGGCGACAGAGTTAGCACCAGATGAGACAAAGTTCGGTTTGAATTGTTAGGTTGCCTGTGATCCATATAGAGGTATTTATGATTAGTTTCACTTAGTTCATTTGATACAATTTATTTTCATGTCATAATATGAAAATAATGTACACGCTAAACTACCCCACTTCAGTAGGTCATCTTGCATGACATGAGTCATCTGGGTCATGCACTGTTCCCGAACCCGGAAGTCCCGCCGGCAATTAAAGCCGGCGTGAAGGTATTTAAAACACTAAATCAAGCACTTAAAGTACTTGAAATGTACATAAATTCAATTAACCACAAAGGCAAGCGATTTCAACGCTGCCTCAGTGTGTTTCCCATGCTGTGTGAAACACGCCATGGTGAACGAGTCATGTTTCAGCCGACAGCCAGTTGGATGTTTAAATCCCTGTTTGACAGATGGGGATTAAAAGGTGAGTTATTGCAGCAGGGCACTCAGTTCTCTCAGACAAACTTTTGGCTGGGAGATCTTTGTGTTAAACTGAAAATTCTTGGTTTCCACTCAGAATTGTTCCGTTTACACATATTTACCAACTTTTCGGACCCCCTCAAACTGACACCATCAGGATAGGGGCGCGATGACTGCATTCACCAGTCCATCTGAGGATGTGGAACATCACCATTCTCACCAGGCATGGCGTGCACTTCCGCCACTTGGAGCTCCACAACACAGTGCTGCACCACAGGCACCTGCACAAGAGCACAGAGGGGAACAGGGGGACCAACGTCGCAGGAGGCACTACCCTCGTCAGAGGGTCTACAGACCGAGGCTCAGCTTCCTGGACCTCTCTGAGGAGCAGTGCATACGGAGGCTCAGAGTGATTCGCCAGGTGGTCACAGACATCTGCAGCCTCCTTCATGCCGAGCTGCTCCCGGCTGGGCCTGGCGGCATCTCATTACCAGTCACTGTCAAAATCACCACTGTCCTCAACTTCTTCGCCTCCGGATCATTCCAGGGTGCCACCGGGGACATCGCCGGGGTCTCTCAGTCGTCTGCACACAAGTGCATAAGGCAGGTCACCGACGGCTTGTTTCGCAGGGCCTCGCAATACATCAACTTCCCCATGGACGACCTCAGCCAGACGGAGAGGGAAGTGGGATTCCACTCTATGGCTGGCTTCTCACAGGTGCAGGGTGTAATCGATTGTACCCATATAGCAATCCGAACACCTCCACACGAGCCAGAACTGTTCATCAACACAATGGGGTATCACTCCATCAACACTGAGCTCGTTTGTGACCACCGCAAAAGATTCCTTCACGTGTGTGCCAGATTCCCTGGCAGCTACCACGATTCCCGCATTCTGTGGGAATCCAACATCCTGGGGCTCTTCCACACACCAAACAGCCTTAAGGGTTGGCTCCTTGGGGACAAGGGATACCCCCTGCACAAGTGGATCATGACACCTCTGAGGAACCCCATCAGTGAAGAACAGTGTCGATACAATGACAGCCACATCACCAACAGGTCTATAATTGAACATGCAACAGAGCTGCTGAAGATGTGATTTAGGTGCCTCGATCGTTCTGGGGGAGCGCTTCAGTACGCACCCAGTGAGAGTGGATTGCATTATAGTAGTGTGTTGTGTCCTGCATAACATGGTGCAACAGAGAGGGGTATCGGTTGATGAGGCCCCATGCCCTCATCCAGCATCCACATCTGCAATGAACAATGAGGAGGAGGAGGAGGAAGCCATGAGCAGAGCAGCGGCTCACCTGGCTGATCATGAGGCCAGGGATCACTCATATGTGAACAGTTCTCATAAGATCAGAAAGTGAGAAGAGTCCAGTCCTCACACCATCTGGAAAGACCAGTGCCAACACCAGCACCACCCCCACACACCCCCCCCTGCACAAAACACTCCTGCAACTACACATACACCCACTGTAAAGTCACCCACTGGGTGGCATCAAGTGTTGACATTCATGGTGAACCACATGAAAGGGCACTATCACAAAAGCCAGTCAAGAATGGGCAAGACATGACAGTAGAGGTGAGAATGATAACATTTAATGTGACTTTGACAAAGAACAAATATAAATGAAATTCATTACAGTCTGTCAGACACCCTTGTGCATACCCTTCGTGATCACAAAACCTTTGCCTTTCTCTTCCTACCACTTCTACGTGGTGCATCCCCTGTGGCTGCAGCAGAAGTAGTGGCAGGGTTCCCATGTCCATGGCCAGACTGCTTAGATGCTTTGGGCCTATGCCATCTGGGTTTTGGAGTCCATGAGGGCCCCGCCAAAGACTGCTCCATCTGCATCTGTGCTGGGGTTGACTGCCATCTGGAGAGGAGGCAGCATTGCAGGTACTGTCTGAGAGGGGGGCAACGGGTGAGACGTGGGAGCGCTTTAAGTGCCGACCCCACTTCCATGTCGCCTTTCACCATCATCCCTCTCCTGAGTCAGACCAACTTCACTCTTACCACCCTGCTGGACAACAGTCTGGAGGACATGTGTGATGCCTTGGAAGGCCACTTCTAAAGTAGCTGTCAGCCTGTCAAAGGCGGCAGATGTTGTTCACCCTGAGTCCAAATGGCCGTTGTCAGGGCCTGAATGGACTCATTTGTGAGCCATGCTTGAAGCTCAACGGAGGCTAGCCTTCTCTCCATCGCAGACATTTCCACAGTTACCCGCGACATTATCTCAGACATTCCCGCACTTACCTGCGATACTATCTCAGACATTCCCGCACTTACCTGCGATACCATCTCAGACATTCCCGCACTTACCTGCGACACTATCTCAGACATTCCCGCACTTACCCACGACACTATCTCAGACAGTTGCTCACGTCCCTGTGACACTATCTTAGAGATTCCCTCATGTACCTGTGCCACCATTCCACTCATGCTCCTCCATCCTCTGCGCTATTGTGGAGAGTGTGTGTGGAACCTGTTCCAGTACTTTGCAAATGTGCTGCTGTCCCTTGATCATTCTCCTTTAAAGGCTGGCCCCTGGGGTTCAGCATCTGCGTCCAGCTGAGCAGAGCCTGGAGAGGAGTGCGGACTCTCCACAGCTGCCCCTGCCACTAGTGTCTGCTCGTGCTCACTTGTGTGTGGTGACTCACCAGGTGCCAACCCAACTAACTGACTACTAGGACTCGCCAAGGTGTGAGTATCTGCACTGGTGGATGGCTCGCTAAGATGTGACAGTGTGCCCTCAGAGGCCTGGAGCTTCTCTGAGGAATCACCCTCTCCCAACAGAACAGAAGGTAATATTAAGCATCATCATAGATGTGTCATGTTGCGATGAGCATACTGAGGTGTTCAACATACCAAGCATTGTTAACATCAATTCATGTTGTGTGTGGTGAATGTTAAAGTTGTGTCACCAGGCGTTTGTGGGGTGCCAGTCTCAGCATCCCCGATGGACAGGGACTCGAGCATGCGGCTGATCTCCAGGGCCTCCACCTTCATCTGTGAGGACCACTATTTGTTGTGGCCCTCCTCCAGTCCTCGCCCTTTTGCGTGCATTTTGCACTCTCTTCACCTAGAAGGGGAGAAAGTACAGTTGTGTGAGTGAGTGATGGTGAAGTGGTCAGCCGATGAATGCATTGCTTTGGGTGAGGCTGACTGTGAAAGAGATGCATCAGAGGCATCATGAGATAGAGCCATCACATTGGATCAGGATTGGAGTGAGTGGTAGTGGTGGGGTGTCTAATGGGGAGGTGAGGAAGTGCTAAGGAAGTGCAGGTAAGTTGAGGATGAGCCTTAAGTGGGTGTGAGGAGTGATGTGATGGAGTAGTCTTGGCAATGCAGAATGAGTTGGGGGGTGGGGGCGGTGATGCGGAAGGCGGAATGCAGGAGAATCAGTAAGTGTACTCACTTTTGCTGACCTAGTTAGGTCATTGAAACGTTTCCTGCATTGAACCCAGGTGCGGGAGATGTTGCTGCTGCTGGTGACCTCCTCCTCCACCTCGAGCCAGGCAGAGGGAGGGCGCTTCCTCCTGTCGGCCGGGTAAAACAGTTTCTTCCTCCTCCTCACCCTGGCCAGTAGCACTTGGAGTGAGGCATCATTGAAACTTGGAGCAGTCTTGCCCCTGTGCTGCTCTATTGTGTCTTTTTGGTCTTTGCTCCAGTAAAACCCAGTGGAGCAATGGCCCTTTAAATCCAGATGCTCCAGCTGACAGCCTGTCATGCGGGTGCGCAGTCCGCCCACTGTGCAGCTTTCGGAGGGCAAACCCGGAAGCCACGTTAAGGGCCACCAATTGTGTCGCGATCGCGTGGGGACAGGTTAGTTTTTATTATCCGGGTTTGCCGCGCACCCATTGACCCTCCCGCTGCCATCCCGCTGTCCTTTTAAAATCTAGCCTAACGTGTCTGTGCTGGCTTTTGGAAAGAGCTATCCAATTAGTCCCACTCCCCTGCTGTTTTCTCATAGCATGACAAATTTCTCCTTTTCAAGTATTTATCCAATTCTCCTTTGAAGGTTACTATTGAATCTGCTTCCACCACTCTTTCAGACAGTGCATTTCAGATCAGAACAACTCGATGTATAAAAAAAAGTCTTCATTTTCCCCCTGGATTTTTTGCCAATTATCTTAAATCTCAAACTCAACAGTTTCAAATGCCCTTTTTTCCCACTTGCAGTGATGCATTATGCTTTTAAATTACAACATTAAAAGTAACTCTTTTTCCAAATCTTATCGTGGAAAAATGGTCAAAATATCATGAAGCATGACAGTCTGCTAAAATAGAAGACAAAGGACTTTCAGAAGAATGCATTACATGTTTCTGGGCTATTATGCCACCGTGGTATTTCTAATGCATGGTTTTTAAAGTTTATTTCGATTACAATTTAAAAAAACACTGGAAGGGAGATTTTCTGCTCCTGGTGCAGAACAGCACCTGCGAGTCAGGAAATTGCAATCCCCAGCCTATGATTTTCTACAATTAGATGAAGGTGATTAAGAAGAAAGGAAATCTCCAGAAATTAAAAAGCTGAAAATGTCCTGGCAAATATTTAAAATCCTGCAGAGAACACTTTACATATTTAAATATTTTTGAAATCTGATTATTGCAGCAAAATTAATTTTTTTCTGCATTAATAAACAAGCATTTCCATAAAATTTAGAAAGTACAAATATTCACTGCAAATACCAAAGATATACTATTTCATCATAATGGGCCAAATCTTCCTGGAAAAATAATGGCATGTTAACATCGCACGCCATTATTAATGCACAAATCAGCCAGCAAATTCAGGGAATTAAGAGATACGCCATGAGCTGCGAATCTCCAGACCTTGCTGGCTGATTTACGCTGCTCCTCCGTTTGCCTCACACAAACAGCATCTCCCCCTTAGCCTCCCCGTTATTTATAAGAGCTTGCTGGATTTGCACATTAATTCCTCATTAAACTCGCCGCAGAAAGTTAGGGCTCATAGTTAATAGTGCAAGTACCCTTTTAACAATGTGATCATTGTTAATGCAATGCCAATCAATCTCTCCGGCCCAGTAGGGAACAATTTAAACTGTTGAGTCTCATTCCTGCATGTAGTTAATTGTTAGAGATTTTAAGAATTTCAAATTTTAAATTTGACATTTTTTTCTTACATTTCCTTTCTGTCTCTTTTTTCTATTCCAATCTTTCTTACCATCTCTTTACTTCTCTTCCTGTACCTGGTTTGACTCTCATTCACCCTCCTTCTCCGTCGTTCCTCTGTTTTTCTCTCAATCCTTAAATCTCATTGGTTAGGGAGATACACTGTTGGTCCCGTCATTCACTAAGGTCCCAGATGTCCACGCCGTTATCAGCTTGCACTTCCAGCAAAACTTTTTGGAGCTGAAGGGTGCAGGTAAAAGTCTATCTAACGGCGCAGCCCGCAAGATGCCTCACTCCAGCACGATTTGACCTAGTGTCCACAGGGGCTGCAATTCAGCTATGCGTGCAGAGACTGTTTTTCCACTAATATATATATATATATATAATAAAAGAAAGAAAGACTTGCATTTATATAGCACCTTGCACGACGTCCCAAAGTGCTTTACAGCCAATGAAGTGTAGTCACTGTTGCAATGTAGAGAACAAGACAGCCAATTTGCGCACAGCAAGGCCCCACAAACAGCAACGTGATAATGACCAGATCATCTGTTTTAGTGATGTTTGGTGAGGGATAAATATTGACCAGGACACCAGGGAGACTTCTCCAGCTCTTCTTATAATGCAGTGGGATCTTTCACGTCCACCTGGTTTAACATCTCATCCGAAAGATGGCGCCTCCAACAGTGCAGCACTCCCTCAGTGCTGCCCTGGAGTGTCGGCCTAGATTTTGTACTCATGCCTCTGGAGTAGGACTTGAACCCACACATTCTGACTCAAGAAGCGAGAGTGGTACCACCGAGCCACAATGGTCTGCTATATGAATAGAAGCAACATTGTTCCTGATACAGGATTTCTTATTCCATATAATATATATGTTGTGCTGACTTGCCTTTAAATATACATCTAGCGTCTGCTATTTCACTTTGATTGGTCCCTGTGGAATTTACTGAAAACTTTGCTGGATTTCATAGATTACACATGTCACATTTCACATATTTTATGCTCATAGCACAGAATGGAAATAGGGAACCGTCAGCAGCACTTCTCTGCTCTGCATTGACAATAGTAATTATTCAAAATATTAATAATTATAATAATCGTTAAAAACGTTCAACTTACAGTGACTTCCTCTACCAGATCGCAATTAGTGACGACAGGGAAAATGCAGACTGACAGAAATTAGCAGTTTCCCTTCATGTCTTTTGTTTCCCCCCCCATCAATTTTCACCCCGACTCTGATGAAGGCAGTGAATAATGCTGGTGTGTAGTTCCAGCAGTGCCACCTGTCTTTTGATACTTTGTCCAACAGGCCTTTCTCCAAACAAGTGTGAGGTGGACAACCAATGTCTGAAGCATTCATGGCCAAGTCCAGTCCTGCTCTATCATGTCCTGACCCAACATTCATACTTACACAACTTTCAGCAAGAGTTCCCTGGAACCCTGGCTGATTTTTCCCACTCCCTAACCCAGAGACACTGAGGCCAATCGTAGCACTCATACCGCCATCTGAACTGAGATCATCTAATTCAACAACATTAACAAAACCAGCTTCTGTTTTTTAGAGCAGATCCCATGTAGAAGCACGTCTAAGTGCTTTACAAGAGGACGAGGAAAAAGGCAAACAGGAGATGGGAAAGAAGAAGGAGGTAGAGGTGGACTGAAAACACAACTGAAGAGTTACATTTTTAGGAAGTGCTTGAAGGAAGGGAGTGGGAGGTGATGCTTTCAGGAACATAGCAGTAGGCCATTCAGCCCCTCGAGCCTGCTCTGCCATTCAATTAAATTATGGCTGATCTGTATCTTAACTCCATTCACCTGCCTTTGCTACATATCCCTTGATACCATTATCTAACAAAAATCTATCGATCTCAGTTTTGAAAGTTCCAATTGTCCCCGAGCATCCACAGCCTTTTGGAGGAAAGAAGTCCAGATTTCTACTACCCTTTGTGTGAAAAATGCTTCCTGATTTCGATCTGAAGTGACCCAACTCTGATTTTAAGATCATGTTCCTTCAGTCTTGAGTCTCCCACCAGAGGAAATAGTTACTCTGTATCTACCCTATCACATTATTTTAACATTTTAAACACCTCGATCAGATCACCCCTCATTCTTCCAAAATCAAGGGAGTACAAGCCAAGTTTATGCAACCTGACCTCATAATTTAACCCTCTAAGCCCTGGTATCATTCCAGACAATCTGCGCTGCACCCTCTCCAAGGCCAATATATCCCTCCTGAGGTGAAGTGCCCAGAATTGAACGCAGTCCTCCAGATTGGCATTGACCAATGTTCTATACAACTGAGGCATAACTTCCTTTCCTTTGTAATCCAGCCCCCTTGAGGTAAAGGCCAACAGTCCATTAGCCTTTTTGATTATTTTTGTACCTATCTACTAGCTTTAAATGATTTGTGTACTTGGACTCCCAAATCTCTTTGCTCCTCTACAGTTCCTGGTTTCTCGCCATTTAGAAAATACTCTGATTTATCTTTCTTAGGCCCAAAGTGGATGACCTCACACCTGCCCACACTGAACTCCATCTACCATAGTTTTGCCCACTTACTTAATCCGTCTATTTCCTTTTCAAACTTTCTGATCCCATCTGCATTACTTACTGTGCCACCTAAAAGTGTCATCTGCAAACTTGGATATACAACTTTCTATTCCTTCGTCATTAATAAACATGGTGAAAAGTTGAGGCTCCAGAATAGAACCCTAGGGAAACCACTTGTCACATCCTGCCAATCTGAGTATCGACCCTTTATCCCCACTCTCTGGCCCCGATATTAGAATGGAGGCAGAATGGCAGCGGGGGGTGGGCGGGGGGGGTGGGGTTTGGTGTGTGGGTAACCCGCCCAATAAAAAATGTCCATTTCACTAGCGATCGCAAGTCGATTGGTGGCATTTAACGTGGCTTCCGGGTTCGCCATTCGAAAGCTGCACAGCAGACGGACTGTGCACCCGCATCACAGGCTGTCAGCTGGAGAAGCTCTATTTAAAGGGGCAGTCCTCCAATGGCTGCTCCTGGAGCAAACATTCACACACCACAATGGAACAGCACAGGGGCAAGGCTGCTCCAAGATTCAATGATGCCTCACTCCAGGTGCTACTGGATGGGGTGAGCAGGGGGAGGGATGTGTTCTACCCAGTGGACGGGAGGAAGTGGCCTGCCTCTGCCACTAAGAAGGCCTGGCTCGAGGTAGCAGAGGAGGTCACCAGCAGCAGTAACATCTCCCGCACCTGGATCCAGTGCAGGAAGTGCTTCAATGACCTAACTAGGTCAGCCAAAGTGAGTACACTTAATCATTCTCCTACATTCTGTCTTCCACATCTCGCCCCTACCCCCCAACTCATTCTGCACTGCCAACACTACTCTATCAAATCACTCCTCACACCCACTCAAAGCTCATCCTCAACTTACCTGCACTTCCTCATCTCCCCAGTACTCACCCCACCACTACCACTCACCCCAATCCTCATACAATGTCATGGCTCTGTCTCATACTCACCCTCCGGTGCATCTCTTTCACAGTCAGCCGCACCCTAACCAATGCATTCATCGGTTGGTCACGTCACCATCACTCACTCACACACATTTGTACTTTCTCCCCTTAAAGGAGAAGAGAGCTCAGAATGCACGGGAGAGGGCGTGGATCGGAGGGGGGGCTGCAACAAATCATCATCAACACAGAAGCGGAATAGGAGGTGCTGGAGCTCAGCCGAACTCTCGAGTGCCTGTCCGTCGGGGACGCCGAGACTGGCACCCAACAAACGTCTGGTGACATAACTTTAACATTCAGTACAGACAATATGAATTGATGTTAAGACGCCTCGCCATCTTCAACACCTCAGTATGCTCGTCGCAACATGACAGATCTGTGATGATGCTTAACATTGCCTTCTGTTCTCTTACAGGGCCTTCAGCGACCGCTGTGACGGCAGAGGGCAATTCCTCAGAGGACCTGCCAGCCTCTGAGGGTGCATCGTCACATCTGGCTGAGCCATCCACCAGCGCAGATACTCAAACCTCGGTGGGTCCTAGTCCGCAGCTAGTTGGGTTGGCACATGGTGAGTCACCACACACATATGAGCACGAGCAGACACTGGTGACCGGGGCAGCTGTGAAGAGTCCACGTCAATGGGAGCACTCATCTCCAGGCTCTGCTCAGCTGGACACAGATGCTGAACCCTGGGGGCCATCCTTTAAAAGGAGAATGATTGAGGGACAGCAACACATTTACAAGGTGCTGGAACAGGTGCCACACGCACTCTCCACAATAGTGCAGAGGATGGAGGAATCCAACTCCTGCATGAGTGGAATGGTGGCACAGTTATGGGAGGGAATCTCTGAGATACTGTCACAGGGATGTGAGGGAATCTCTGAGATAGTGTCATAGGGATGTGAGGGAATCTCTGAGATAGTGTCACAGGGACGTGAGGGCATCTCTGAGATAGTGTCACAGGGACGTGAGGGCATCTCTGAGATAGTGTCACAGGGACGTGAGGGCATCTCTGAGATAGTGTCACAGGGACGTGAGGGCATCTCTGAGATAGTGTCACAAGGATGTGAGGGCACCTCTGAGATAGTGTCACAGGGACGTAAGCAACTCTCTGAGATAGTGTCACGGGTAAGTGCGGGAATGTCTGCAATGGAGAGAAAAGGGTGGCCTCCATTGAGCTTCAAGCACAACTCACAAATGAGTCCCACTGCCCTCTCTGTCTGGCTGAGGTCGTCCATGGGGAAGTTGGCGTACTGCGAGGCCCTGCAAAACAAGCCGTCAGTGACCTGCCTTATGCACTTGTGTGCAGACGACTGAGAGACCCCGGTGATGTCCCCAGTGGCATCCTGGAGTGATCTGGAGGTGAAGAAGTTGAGGGCAGTGGTGACTTTGACAGCGACAGGTAAGGATGCTGCTCGGCCCAGCCGGGAGCAGCTCGGTATGAAGGAGGCTGCAGATGCCTGTGACAACCTGGCGACTGACTGTCAGCCTCCGTATGCACTGCTGCTCAGAGAGGTCTAGGAAACTGAGCCGCGGTCTGTAGACCCTGTTGCGAGGATAGTGCCTCCTGTGACGTTGCTCTTTCTGTTATTGACCTCCGTGCTCTTGTGCAGGTGCCTGTGCCGCAGCATTGTGTTGAGGAGCTCCAAGTGGCGGAGGTGGACGCCGTGCCTGGCGAGGCTGGCGATGTTCCTCATCCTCAGATGAAGTGGTGAATGCAGCCATGGCACCCCCATTCTGACGGTGTGAGTTTGAGGGGGTCCGCAAAATAGGTAAATATGTTTACACAGCAGAATTTCAAGTGGGAAGTAAGAATTTTCAGGGAGAACACAAAGATCTTGCAGCCAAAACTTTGTCTGAAATAACAGAGTGCCCTGCTGCAATAATGACCTTTTCTCCCCATCTGTCAAATAAGCATTTGCATCTCCCACTGGCTGCTGGCTGAAATACATCTGTTGCATCATGGAGTGCTCCCACAGCACGGGAAACACGTTAAAGATGCTTCAAAATATCACCCCTGCCAAAATGTGGACAAAATTAAGCACTTCAAGTACTTAAACTACCTCAACAGCTGTGTAAAGGATCATCCCACTGGCTTTAACTGCTGGTGGGACCTCTGCATTTGGGAGGAGTGCGCGCACCCAGACGCGTCAATGGGGAACCCGGAAGTCTGCGGGTTGGAGCTGGGCTCTGAACCCAAATGGGATTTCCCCGATTTTCGGAGCCCCTCCACCTCCAATGCACCCACAATTTCCCGGGAAACTCGAGCCCTCTGTCTCCTACCTCCTAACCAATTTCCAACCCAAATCAAAAGGCTACTTCCAATTTCATGCACTCTCATTTTTGCTAATACTCTTTTGTGTGGAACTTTATTGAATGCCTTCTGGAAGTCCATATAGTTAACATCCATCGACCCCCCCTTGTCTATCTTAGTAGGGAACACCTCAAATAAATCAACTAGATTAGTCAGACTTGACTTATTTTTTAACAAAGCCGTGCTGGCTCTCTCTGATCAGCTCAAATTTGTTCAAGTGCTCAGTCACTTTATCCTTAATGATGAATTCTAGTAGCTTCCCTGATGTTAAATTGACAGGCCTGTAGTTACCTGGTTTCTCTCTCCTACCCTTCTCAAATGATGGAGTGACATTCGCAATTTTCAAATCTAACAGTACGATACCCGAATCAAGAGAGCTTTGGAAGATTATAACAGACACTTCTGCAATTTCCTCACCTAATTCTTTTTATTCTCTAGGGTGGAAACCATCAGGCCTCTGAGATTTATTTATCCTAAATCCCATTTTTTTTCCATTACCATTTTCTTCACTGATGTTGAATACAATAATTTCCTCCCCTTGATTTTTTTTTTATTTGTTCATGGCATGTGGGCATCGCTGGCAAGGTCAGCATTTATTACCTATCCCTAATTGCCCTTGTCCTTCTAGGTGGTAGAGGTCGCGGGTTTGGGAGGCGCTGTCGAAGAAGCCTTGGCGAGTTGCGCCGATGGTGGAGGGAGTGAATGTTTAGGGTGGTGGATGGGGTGCCAATCAAGTGGGCTGCTTTGTCCTGGATGGTGTTGAGCTTCTTGAGTGTTGTTGGAGCTGCACTCATCCAGGCAAGTGGACAGTATTCCATCACACTCCTGACTTGTGCCTTGTAGATGGTGGAAAGGCTTTGGGGAGTCAGAAGGTGAGTCACTCGCCACAGAATACCCAGCCTCTGACCTGCTCTTGTCGCCACAGTATTTATATGGCTGGTCCAGTTAAGTTTCTGGTCAATGGTAACCCCCAGGATGTTGATGGTGGGGGATTCGGCGATGGTAATGCCATTGAATGTCAAGAGGAGGTGGTTAGATTCTCTCTTGTTGGAGATGGTCATTGCCTGGCAATTGTCTGGCACGAATGTTACTTGCCACTTATCAGCCCAAGCCTGGATGTTGTCCAGGTCTTGCTGCATGCGGGCTTGGACTGCTTCATTATCTGAGGGGTTGCAAATGGAACTGAACACTGTGCAATCATCAGCGAACTTCCCCATTTCCGACCTTATGATGGAGGGAAGGTCATTGATGAAGCAGCTGAAGATGGTTGGGCCTAGGACACTGCCCTGAGGAACTCGTGCAGCAATGTCCTGGGGCTGAGATGATTGGCCTCCAACAACCACTACCATCTTCCTTTCTGCCTAGGTATGACTCCAGCCACTGGAGAGTTTTCCCCCTAATTCCCACTGACTTCAATTTTACTAGGGCTCCTTGGTGCCACACTCGGTCAAATGCTGCCTTGATGTCAAGGGCAGTCACTCTCACCTCACCTCTGGAATTCAGCTCTTTTGTCCATGTTTGGACCAAGGCTGTAATGAGGTCCGGAGCCGAGTGGTCCTGACGGAACCCAAGCTGAGCATCGGTGAGCAGGTTATTGGTGAGTAAGTGCCATTTGATGGTACTGTCGACGACAGCTTCCATCACTTTGCTGATGATTGAGAGTTGACGGATGGGGCGGTAATTGGCCAGATTGGATTTGTCCTGCTTTTTTCCACATTGTCGGGTAGATGCCAGTATTTTTAGTTTCCCTTCTATCACTGGTATTTTATCCTCTTCCTCTATCCTAAATGGATACAAAGTACACGATTAATAAATCTGCCATTACCTTATTATCTATTACCGTATCACCTGTGCCTGTCTTTAATGGGCCCACATCTCTCTTAGCCACTCACTTACTCTTAATATACTTATAAAAACTTTTGGGAGAGAGTTACAAAAAGTAGAGGCGCAATTGACTGCAAGATCAGCTCCCGAGGGTGGCACAGATCAGGAGTCAACCCTGAAACATTCCTGGTCTGTATGACTGAGTTCCACTGACAAACACATCAGTGCTATTGCTTTCATAGAACTCCAGACTAGTCGATATCCTTGGTGCGTTGAGAGTTCTGATTCACATCTGTCAGCCGGGCAGCATGCTCCTCTCTCACTGAGTGCTGCCATCAATCAGCCTTTTCTTGAAACAATCAATAGTTTCCCTGCAAATTGAGCAGGGTAGCTTCTCAAAGTCAGCATGGAAAATCCTACTTGAACACAAATGATTTTAGCTTTTTTTCAACCGTTGATGAAGATTAGTGACTACTGACAGTCCCACTGGCAATGATGAGCCCTGATTTGACCTGACCAGACTTATCACGTGATGCATTACATCACATATCTGTGCCTTGTGGGATGGCAGCCAGAGCTAGGATGTCACACTGCGGACACAACTCCACCCTGAGCTAACGTAACTTGTGTGCAATTTTGATTAATGTGAAATCAGATTGTGTATTTGATTGGCTGGTGCAGAGTTAAGGATTTTTATGAGTTTGTGAGTTCCATGGGACCATAATTTCTAAACAGTGTCTGCTGTTCCATTATAAATATAAGGGGTCTGTTATTATATGCTAAGCATATATATTTGTACTACAGTAAGGATCTGCTTTTGCATTATAACATGAAGGATCTGCAATTCCATTACAGTGTAAAGGGTCTGCTATTCTATACTGTATACAGGATATGCTACTCCATTAATATTATAAAGGGTTTGGCATTCTGTACTAAATATGAGATCTGCTATTCTCTATCATATTTATCCAGGGTCTGCTGGTTTATTATCATAAATAATACCACCCATAATGCCCTAGTGTATAAAGGCACAGCTCGATGTACCATTGGGCCGTAGGGACCAATTACATTGGTCTGTGCTGAGTTATTTGATTTCTGATGGGGTAGTCCCCTGAAGTAATTTCTGAACTCTAGCCACAGTAACACTTGCTGAAAGTGTAATTGGGCTTCAGGTGAGGCTAGGGTCGGGCTGAGCTCTGATGGGATCTTTAATGTCCAGCATATCAATCAGAAGTAGCAACCCCGACCAATTTCTCTCCCCTTCCCCTCAACATTGAAACCAGTTATGGCACCCTGCTGCCATCCCACCTGAGATGAGCTAACTCAGGACAAACCAGGGATTAGCTTTGGAACCTTTCTGATTTCTGCGGTTCAGTGCCACATCAGGACATGCGTTTACTGATTTTTTGGGGCCACCGAGAGGTGTATTGAGCATACCCATCAGCTCCACTGTCAGCTTGGCTCAGTTGGTAACACACTTGCCTTTGAGTTAGTTTAAGTATTTGAGCAGTACTGAGGGAGTGCTACCTTGTTGAACATGCTGTCCTTCAGATGAGACGTTAAAACAAGGCTCTGTCGTTTGGTTCAGTTCAATATTAAACATCCCATGGCATTATTTGAAGAAGAGTAGGCAGTTGTCTTGGCCGTAGTTTCTCTGTCAACCAACACCACCAAAAAAATTAATTGGTCACATCTTATTGCTGTTTTTGGGAGCTTGCTGTGCACAAAATGGCTGCTGCATTTATCTACATAACAACAGTAACTGCATTTCAAAAATGATTATTTGGATATGAAATGCTTTGGGATGTCCTCAGAGATGTGAGATGGCATTATATAAATGCAAAATTTTTTTACCCACTAAACAACATAAAGTTAGATTTCAAAAATATTTAATCAGAGTAAACTTTTCAAGCCTTCATTTGCCTTCATGGAGGCCCAGGATAGCATTGACAAACACAGTCTGAAGTATACTTGAGCCAGATCGATTACACATTAATAAAAATACAGGTAACAGATAGAGGCACAGGATGACAAGCAATATTTATTTAGAGAATGGTTTCATTGATTTTAAAACAAGCTGTTAAATGTTATTTTTCAAGTGCAGTGAAAGGATTTTTCTTTAAGTCCTGAATCGAATAGTTTGTACTTTGATTTGCCTCATCTGTGTGTTCAGGGAGTTTTGCTGGACAGGAGCTCAATAATCTCCTTCAATAGTTGTTGACCCATTGAAGTCACAAATTGTCTATTCCTCCTGCAAATTTTGGAGAATTTACTAAGTTTGATGGCTGTATAGTTTGAGAGGACGAATCTGTCACATTTATAAATTCAGAAGGTCAAGCGTTTGATGTTTGTACTTCAAGCCCCACTCCAGAGACTTGAGCACATAATCTAGGCTGACACTTCAGAACAGTACTGAGGGCATGCTGCACTGTCAGAGGTCTGTCTTTCAGATGAAACATTAAACTAAGGCTCCATCTGCCCACTCAGGTAGAGGTAAAAGTATCCCATGGGAATATTCAAAGAGGAGCAAAGGAATTCTCCCAGTGACCTGACCAACATTCATCTTTCAGCCAACATCACTGGCCAATTATCTTCTTGTTATTTGTGGGACCTTGTTATGTGTTTCCCTACATTACGATAGTGACCATACTTCAAAAGTACTTCATCGCTGTGAAGCTCTTTGGGACATCAACAGATTGTGAAAGATGCTTTCTTTCTTTAGGGCATTGCTACTATAATGGTTCTACATAACAATGTGATAAATCAACAAATGTAACAGTTATGCATTGCACATTTAACACTGAGACACTGTCATGAAGAATATTTACTCAAAATGTTAACGACTTTCTTTTCAGATGTTGATGGACCCACTGTGTTATTTTGATATTATATCTGTAACTATAGTTAATGTGTTAATTTGGTGTCTCCATAATATGGGGAAGTATTTAATATACCAGTGTGCTGTAGCAGTCAGTCTTGAATTTAGCAAAGAGTAACAGAGAGCCAAGAGCTTATTACATATTGGGTAACAAGGAGTCAGGAGTATACAATGTGAAGGTTAACAGAGAGCCATCAACTCATTACATAGAGAGTAAGAGGGGTGTTGTGACTCCAAATTTACACCTCATTTCCAGCACATCACTGAGAAGGATGCACACTCCACGATATTACTGCCCACCCCCAGTCATGCAGATCTTATCAAGATCTTAGTGAAGAGCTCTGCATGAGAAGAATGTGCTTCATCAAAGAGGCTGCAGAAAAGCTGGGCTGCCTTCTGCATGGAGACCTGCAGCCAAGCTCATTTACCCAGACACCATTGGAAAGTGCTGACAACATTTAATTTTTATGCCACCAGCTTATTTTAAGCATTTTGATGTATGCAGTAACACCCAAGGTGCCACCTAGGCATGCATTCCCCAGGTAAGTGACACACCTTTTAGAAGAGCTTAAGAATTCATCCAAGTTGGCATGGCAACAAGACAACAGTGTGATGGGCCATCTAGTTTCATCACATTGCTCGGTCTCCTAAAGTGCAGGGTACCGTAGATGATACATGCATAGCATTGCAAGCTTCTACCTTTAACCCCATTGATTTTCTTAAATTTGATTTACCATTCACTGAATGTCTGAATTATATGCAAAGTGTACTCCATATCAATCCCAGATTTGCTGAAAGTTGCAGTGATGTCTTCATCCTTAATAATTCTGCTCTCCCCAAGCTCTTCAAGGAAGAAAGTCAAGGTGACTGGATGGCTTGTTGGTGAGTAAGTATTCCCCCCTTGTTACTATGGAATAATAGGCCCTCAGCGAGAGGCAAGAACAGCAGCTGAGGATGCTACAATGAGGCATGTGCCTCTACTAGTGTTGTGATAGAGAGAACCATAGGGGTTTTAAAGAGGTGCTTTTGCTGCCTCAATAGATCGGAGGGGGGATCTACAATAAGATCCCAAATGTGTACCTCGCATAATTTTAGCTAGTTGTGTCCTGCACAGCTTTGCCTTTCAAGAATGGACATGTATGGACATACCATTTAGGTCAATTACGGGCTAACTGCTGTTAGACAGTCAAGGAGAGCTTTATCCCGCCATGTTGCTGGGTAAAGTTTTCTATACATTGGAAGATAAATCCCCAGTTCCAACCTAAGGTCAGAAGAAAGCAGCAGGAAATGACTGGCTTTCTTTTTTTTTAAACATATAATTTTTTAAAAGTGTGACACAAAAATTCACCTGTTCATTGCCTGAGCTGTGGGACAGATTTCAAAACTTTTTATATAAATCGTAGTGAATCTCCTGTGGCGTTACTCATGGTGAGACAGAGGATGCACTGTTTTCATTGGAATATAGGGCTGTTACGACATGTAACACACAATACATTATCAGGGCCACTGATTTAGAACATTCCTATAACTGAATAAGTCAAATGACATTTTTATTATGGATTATTTGAGGATCAAATTCCGCAACTGTCCATTTCTCGTTGAAAGCAGTAAATTAATTATTATTGCATGTTCATTTATCTATACATTTAATTTTTATCCTTTGCCTTTTTTAAAGCCCAGAATACACAGGAAGATGATAAGCAACATGCACCAGATTGGAGGTAGTTATGTGGAGTTGAGCAGTAGTGGCGATGGGGGTGTGGGGTTTTGGAACAGTTATGGGGAGGTGCTGGACTTCAGTAGCGCTTGAGTAGTTCTGGGTATGGATGTTTTGTAGAGGGAAAGATACAGTTTTGGTAGCACTGAGAGGTTGAAATATGGGGTTTGGTTCACGAGGTGAATGTTCGAGTTTGGCAATTCTGGGTCTTGACAGTAGTGGGGCTCCCATGGTCTGAATGCAATGGCAGTGGAGGATCGCAGGAGGTGTCAGAACTCAGAGAGTGTTCTGGTAACACTGAGATGGGGGCAGCAGTATTACAGCACTGGGAGATCTTGAGGAAGAGGTATCCCAGGATGTGGCAGCATTAGCGTGTGAGGTCCCAGAGTCTTCAAGCATTTGGAGTTTTAGAGTCAAGGGTCAAGCAGCAGTAGGAGGGATCCTGGAAGGTACTAAAGTTTGTCAGCATTGGGGGCAGAGGGCCCCAGGGTGTGGTAGTTCTAATGATGGCTGATGGGGCCTGAAACACTATAAAGGGGCTGGGCTGTGTCAGAACTGGGATGGGGAAAGTCCTAGAATGCACATTGTAAGGGGTTTTGTTTCCGGGGCTTATTGTAGGTCAGCCAGCTATGTTTTCCTGAGCTGCCCTGCCCGCTGTGCGGTTTCGAATCGCTTTCCCCTTCCTGATTCTGAGCTCAGGACTTATTGAGCGGTAATAAGGACAGATGAACAGACCAGTGGATTGGTGCAAGGAAAACCAATGTTTATTAATAAGAAAACTAAAACTACAAGGTAAACAATATTATACACAAGATAAAAGGAATCGCTATGGATGCAATACAGTCTTACACTCAACGGGGTGGAAGAAATGGACACATCGAGGGAAAATTCTAAAATCACAATTTTAGCAATACCCCTTTAACTCCCACCCTTACACCTAGCTAGGTTGTCTTGTGGCGGCCAGAAAAAAAAATAATGCTCACTTTGAAACAGATGAAAAGGCCTGGCCCCTGTGTCCTGCTGCTGCCGTCGACATGTGGTTGCGATGTTTACTGGACGGCCTTCCTTCTTGGTTGCTAGCAGACAGACAGGACACTGGGCCAAGGCGAAGAGAAAGAGAGCGAGAGGTTCTGGGATGGCCCCCAGTTATACCCTCCCGGTAATGGGTTAATTTCGCGCCTCATCAGTTTGTTCCTTTGTCCGATTTGGGCTGAAAACATAAAACAAAAGGGGTCCTGATCTTGGCCCATTTACATTAATGGCTGGTACTTGTACTGATCTGTTCCATAACTGCTTTCCATTGTTCCGAATGTTCCTTAATGGGCTATCTTTAGTCCTGGGATTATTCCTGCTCAAATTTTGATGTGTAGGCCGTCAACGTTGATGCCTTGCCTCAGGGCGTGAATGCAACTGCACTGTTCAAAGAAACCTGTCTGAAACACGGAGCCTGCCAAGCTGTTAGAGAATCCAATTTCAAATCTGCTGGCCCTTGGCCATGTGACTGACCACAGCCATTTTGAAAGACCCTGGATTTTTTTAAAACACAGTCACACCAGGGTTTCTTTAATAACTCCAATAAATCTTCGGGGGTGGGGAACATGTGAAATTTTGCGAATCCCTTCAACATATACTGGGAACAGCGGGGTCCCGTAGACTTGTAGCAATGGATAGGGGACCCTGTAGAGGCCAGAGTTCTATGGCTCGAGGGGGTTATAGAGATAGGGAGGGGCGTGGCATGTTAACCCTGGCAATTCAGCCGGCTCCATTTTGAAAGGGTCTTACCGCCGGGTGTCCAAAGCGCCTGCCTGTTTCAGGCAATAGATCACTTTTTGTGTGGAAATCGGAGTCCCATGACAAAAATAGGGCCCCGATTGGCATTTTAGGTCGGAACTGGTCGGAGCCTGTGCCGTACGCCGTGGGCACTCCCACCAGATCCACAGGTGATGGAACTGAAGAGGCCAAGCAACAGTAAGTGTCGAATTATTTTTGTGGGCCCTGGAAGAGCACCTTGCCTCAGTCCGGTGAACTGCATCAGGACAACTGTTTGACGCCCTGCAGCTTGCCTGACAAATTTAAATGAGGCTGGGTCCTCAAAATCATGGCGGGGGGGGCTCTTCGCCACCAGGACGGGCAACCAATCAGTGCGGTCCGCCAGTCGGTCGCCCAACAATCGAAATTGACCCCTTTGTATTTTATTTTACCATAATCTAGAGAGGTTTTGTCAGAAGGGCCACATTAAGATATCAGCAGGTGGCAGTATGGCACATACATAGTAGTTCAGGTACAGTATAGTACAATGGTGCTCATTGGTCACTCTGTGCTGATCAATTGGTCAGGACTATTTGTGCGGGAGCTGGATACGGGAATTTCTGAAGGCAGTTAGTTATCGGTGTCTGCAGCATAAATCTTCCTAGCTGCATGTCTGCTGCCTTCATCTCTTCCTCCGCTTCTGCTTCTGGTGGGCTTTGGGCTCGTTCTGTGTCCTGCTGCATGCCTTGTCCTCCTTGTACAGCAAAATTACATGATATGCAGAAGATGGTGCAAATATTTGAGACCATTGCAGGAGTGTACAGCAGCGCCCTGCCTGAGCTGTACAAACATTGGAACATTTGTTCCAGCATATCTGTGGTGTGCTTCACAGTAATTCTGGGTTGACGCATGTACCTCATTGTATTTATGTTCACCTGCTGTTTAGCGGCTTCTCAGTGTAGTCATCAGCCAAACTGCAGTGGGTATTCCTGGTCCCCTAGCATCCATCCGCCCAATCTCCCTGAGCCTAGCACCGTAGAAAGGGGAAACGCATCATGGGTGCTTTCCAGGCTGTCGAGCATTGACCTGCATAATTATGTTCCTGTGGTTACGTACCACCTGAATGTTAATCAAATGGAAGCCTTTTCTGCTGACGCGGGCTGCGTGAGGAGTTATGAAGCCCACAGGTACCATCTACTGTACCCTGCACTCTCAGAAACCCTGGCACCTGGTTAGAAAGTGCTGTGCTCTGGCCAACTCATTTCTCCTTTCCACAGGGAAAGAGAGGAAGGTGTTGCCCCCAGGAAACATTGCATCTGTCACTCACTTGATGCGTCCAAGGATAGCTGACAATTTCAAGTGACTGATGACCCCTGCAATGGAAGGGAAAGTGTCAAAAAAGATTAATGCAGTGGTGACCCTGACAGCTCCAGAAAGAGCTGCCCCATGATAGAAATTGTTTAGAGCCCCAAAATGACATAGCTCTGTGACCGTCTTTCTTGTGAAACGAAGGTGGTGAATACGGATTTCCTCTGAGATTCCCGGGAACGACGGCCTGGGTCTTTAAATGCGGGTTCTGTGGTAATGCCTCAAGTGAACCTTTTCTCAACTTTCTTCACTCAGATAGGCATGTGACAAATGACTTTGGCACCACTAGATTACACTCAGATAAAAAAAACTGTGTACAAGGCTGCACAAAGTACTACAGATGGGCAAACGCGTCGTGTAGCTTTTAAACACTGGCCTTTTACCTCTAGGACCTAGGTCCAAATCTAGCCTAGTGTGATGGGATGAAAATATCCCTGTCTGTTGGTTGTTAAGAGTCCTATGTAAATTGAGTTTGACCCAGATTCAATCCAGTTCCCAGTGGACATGGAGTTACAACCACAAAACTGACCTTACTGTGGCACCAAAGGGGAGCTTTCTCACCGATAATTTGGGCACAGGGGAAATTCCACTCCCAGCCCATGATTTTCTGCCCTTCCAGCTGCACTGGGAATGCAGAAGTGGAAAATTTTCCCTTAAATTGGCAACATTATTGAGAGTGCCCTTGGGATAGGTGATGCTGGAAATGGGAATCGACACAGTGGTGCAATAGTAGGTGTTTTCATGACGTTGGGTCTGAGGTGCATTGATAGGCCAGAGTTGTACCATCCATCCATCTGTGCTGTGCCCTGACCAGGGATTGCTTGATGTTGACACTGAGAGCTGAAATACCATTTACATCCCTCATCTCAATGAGCACAACATTCACGAAAAAGTACAATAAGCATAGAGGAGACTAAAGCATAATTTATATCCCATAAGAGGACAGACCCGATAGCCCAGATGGAGTTGAGTTATGGACAGTAGTATGAGTGGAGTGCAGATTGTCCATGACATGGAGTGCTGAGGCCCTAACATGCTTTTCTGCTACAAACAATTTCTATGCGAGGTTGCAAAATTAAATTGAAGATTTCATAAAAAGGTAACTATTTATTACTGATCAAGCATTTCATATCAGTGAACTATAATGAGGCTGCTCAGTTCAAACAGATGGGCTCAATTACAACCCCCTTAATGGTGTACAATAAAATTTGGTTTTAATTACACAGTGACTACACTTCAAAAGTACTTCATTTGCTGTAAAGCACTTTGGGACATCCTGAGGTGCAAATTCTTTCTTTGTTACAAGGTTTTGTGAACTGTGAGAAATTGTTCCCACAATAATTTCATTTTGTGCAGTTATTCTTTCTCTTATAATCCTTGCTTGCAAATGAGCCTCCATGGAATGATAATGCAGTGAGTTGCACAGAGTTAATAGACAGACCTAGTCAACAACACTAACTTACATCAACATGAAGAATTCATCCTTCATTTTACTGAATCTTCTCTGAAAATAATTTAACAACACAACGCCACAGGTAAGTGCTATTAGTCACAAGTAGAACACCTCTGCGCATTTAATTTTTAAAAAATATTTCTGAAATTATATGTCTATGAAGGATTCCTCTGTATACACTCAGTGGTTTGTCTTACAGCCAATCAATACTTTTATGATATTTTTGCAAAATATTTGGCAGAGTCCAGGAGCCAAAGTTAAACTGTGGGCTCTAAATAGGCTAATCTTACTGACCAATGATAAGCAACTGGCACCCTATAAGGCAATTAATTCCCTGCTCCACTATTCCCCAAGCAAAATGGAAGGCAGCTTCACGGTCACTTTTACAGATCTCAGCTCTTTATCCCAGATTTCTTTTAACTAAATTCAAATTCTCAAACTGCCGAGTTGAGATTTAAGCTCAGGTTCTCTGGATTGTTCGGTCCAGACTCCTGGATTGCTAGTCCAGTAACATAACCACTACACTTCCGCCTTCCGCACCCTTTTTACCGCCCCGTTAACGCTGATCTCGGGGAGTTAAAACCAATCCCACCGCGTGAGGGTTCACAACTGAAGCAAGGCCACTGAAACGAGGCATCAGAGGGCAATTGGCCTTCGTGTAATGCCTTCAGGAGAAAGGGCAGATAAATGGAAGCAGGGGCGGTAGAAACAAAACAAAAACCTAACAAATATCCTGAGGGAAGGAAAAGGATTTTTAAATGAGTCCTTTGATAATTTCCTCTGGAAGTCACATTCTGCCAGTTTTATCCTGTGTGAAGGTCACTAAGAAAATGTAACGTGTGTGTGCAACTATAGAGAATTTAAATGTAAAAAGAATGTTGATTCAAACCTCTGACATAAAGTGCAGCAATGGCAGAATGACAGCTGGAATTTGATATAAAAAGACATCCCTTCAAATTAAAATCAGCGATGGTTCCATTTCAATAGCTCAGACATAAAATGATTGAAAGCTGCTTCGCCCCTCTAACTGTGTATGAGAGCAGTGGAAGCGTTTTTTTAATTATCCATCCTAATTTGTCCTGATGCTGAAGAAATCCTTTTTAAAATAATGTGGCTTGCGTTTTAATGCAGGCTTGCCATCCACAGTTTATTTCATTGACATTAAACACCGAAGCAGCTATGAATCATAAAGTGTATTTTTAACAGATCTGAGGCTAGTAATGGATTCTGTAGTGCAGGGAAGAAGATTATAATCAGATTTACAAACCATTTTGGAAGCTCCCATCAGAATCTCGTCAGTGGCTAAAAGCACCATCCAGATAAATCTCAAAAATGAGATAAAATCAGATAAAAACCCAGCCCTTCATTATTTTATAATCCTCGATCAAGTCCTGGGTCTACGCTCCTCTGAAGTACACAGACCCAGTGCTTTAGCCTATCTGGGTAGCTAAGGTCTTTAAAACTGGGAATCAATCTTGTGGCCCTCTTCTGCACCCTTCCCAATATTCTCCAACATGTGAGGGGACCAAAACTATCGCCAAGGTCTTGTGATTCTGTTTTTATTCATTTAAATAATGCACATTCTCATGACACAACAAATGTGAAGTGCATTAATATTCATTTTATTTGCTGCATTAAATGTATTTTATCTAGAAACTGTGATTGATTATGAACCCACAGAGCACAAATAATAATTCACAGTGCCAACGACGCCCACATGCTGAGAATGATTTAAAAAAATCTGGATGACAATTTCCAGCAGCAACTTTCTGACCTAACAGAGCAGACAGTGATTTTTTGTTTGCTGTAAAATTGACCAGACAAGTTGACAAGCAACATTTTGCCTGTACATTTGGAGCGACACCATGGGAGATCGACTATATATATATATATATATATATGTAAATATTAAAAGAAGTGGGATAGAATCCCCCCCACCCCGCCCCTTAAGCGATGTTCAGACACTCGGCCAATGGTCCCAACAGGAGACTCAGTCCATTTTGAGGGCTGGGCTTAGGTAGCATAGGGCTGGCGGGCTATAGCCCCAGGACAGCCCTCATGCTCTGGGCCACTCCGTACTAATACTGGCCCGGAAGATAGGTTCGAAAGTGGGGGTGGGGGTGGGTGGGTGTGGGGGGGGAGGTGGGGGGGGGGTGGTGTGGGAGGACCTGGTGTGGCAGTGGCCCAGGTTGTTTTGGTGGATCCTGGAGGAGTAAACCTGCTCCACCCAGCTCCACAAAAATAAGACAGCCCCAACCAAGAAAAATAGGTTGGGGGTCTCAGCGGGGCCAGGGTGGCAGACAGAAGCCCAACCCCAGCCCTCCTCCAGCAGAATGAAGTAAATACAGGCCTCCAACTCTATCGGCACAACCAAGTGAATGTGGCTTCTGTGCTCTGTTTAATCTGCGAGTGGCTCGTCTCCCACACAGCAGACAGAGGTTGCCAAGTCTTGAAGGCCAAAATACTGAATGTCCAGAGTTACTTCCTGTGTCAATTTTTGGGGCAGATTTCAAAATGTACATATTTAAAAATATTTAAATTCCTGAGGCGATGTCAGGAGGATTTCGTGCTTGGCCTTAATCCACTCTTGAACTGATAGCAAACAACAATTACCACCCAACTTGCCCCTGATTCACATAAAATGCCCAATGTGAGTGAGCTTAACATTATAAGTGAGTATTAACATTAGTTAACATTGATAGAGGCTGTTATTAACTCATGGCATTGCTGGGCTATATTACTGAATCCAACCGCACAAAAGAGCTAGATTAACATCAGTAGAGATACAAGGATAGATTTTCGTCTGCCTTGCTTCCGAATTATGGATGCAATGTACAGGAAAAATGGATGTTAAATCCTTTCTCCCAGTTCAGCGCCTAAATAATGCTACCCCTGAATTTCATCTATGGCCTTTTTAGTATCTGCACCTGACATTGCTTGAAGAGCAATATAAATAGTGCATGCAAATGGTTGCCAAATGGTGCTGCACCCAGATTTCCTCTAATACTGCCGGATGCAGATCAGGAATAGAGTGTCCCCATAAAAGCCTGGTGCTATTGCATCCTGAGCTGCTGTTTAAGCACTTTGGGGTTTAAAATTGCACGCTGATATCATCAAGAAAGGGCTTTGTCTTTGTCTTTTTGCATTAAAAATAGTTTTTGCTGGCTCAGAACTTATTGTTGAATGCTGCTAGTCTCTTGCATTTAGTGATGGAGGAGGTGTTCAGTACCATGCCACTCCCCCCCCCCCACCTTTCTGATACAGCTTATTTTGACATGGACAAGGGGGAAAACAACCACAAGCCCCTTGTCAGTTGTTGAAGAGCTTCATCCAGCCCTCTTCGGAACTCTAATGACTGTCTCCTCTCCCCCAAACAACTACTCCATTTCATCTTGAATAAAAAGAGGAACCAGCACCCTCCTCCTATTGTTGCACTATCATTCTTTGACAGCATCACCTACATGGACACAGGCAGCAGGTGCATGGGAACATCATCGCCTCCAAGTTCCCCTCCAAGTCACACACCATCCTGACTTGGACATATATCGCCGTTCCTTCATCGTCGCTTGGTCAAAATCCTGGAACTCCCTACTTAACAGCACTGCGGGAGAACCTTCACCACCTAGACTACAGCGGTTCAAGAAGAAGGCCCACCACCACCTTTTCAAGGGCAATTAGGGATAGGCAATAAATGCTGGCCTTGCTAGTGGTGCCTATATCCCAAGAATGTATATTAAAAAATACACTGTTCTTCCACATTCAAAATATCACAATAACACTTTACCAACAGTGCTTTATTAGAACAAGTATGCCCGTGTGTCTCATCACTCTCGTTCCGTATTAGCCACTCATTCTGAGGCTGACTGCAGGGGCACCTCGCCTCCTGCTTGAGGTACTGCTGCCATCCCAGCCTGGTACGGCAGCATGAGCATATCGAGAGGAGAAGGCACATTAAAGTAAACAGGAAGACCGCAAACATGCAAATTCAAATATCTGGCTGGCATGAATAGATTCAAAACTTTCAACTATTCATCAACAGCTGACAAAAAAGAATTATTCTCTCATAAATACTGAAACTCGCACAAGTCATTCTGATTACTGTACCTGCCCCATTAATGTTGTTACTGCCTTGAAGGATCCAGATGCACTCAGACTTTCTCTTCCTTCCTTGCCTGTGCCCAATAGTGTAGCCACATGTGCGCCTGCTGCACACCTATAATATTGAAATGAAGGCTGGAGAGGAAGCCTGGATATTGAGGTCATGGTCCTGGCAGAACACATTTCCAATGCACCATGTTCAAATTGTAACCCAGGGAACACCAAAAGATCAATGTCGGCCTTAAAGTCACTAACAGATTAGCGACTGGCAGGAGTGCAAGAAATACATTGGAGCATTGGAGTGTGACCCTACAATGACCTTATTGCCGAATATTCTCTGGACTTAACTGTAAGAAAAACTATATATATTTTAGAAAGTCTTAATGTGGAGTCACTGGAATCATGGCTGATGATATCATGATACTGATACTGAGAAACAAAACTCGGCTTGCCTCCAACCAGACTGCTTCTCCTCTTCCATTCCGGTATTGGATTCCCATGGAGCCACGGTCGGTGGAACAAATCATCCAGGGTCATTCTTGACCACTACATAGTGGCCAGATATGGCATGGGCATTGGCAGAACCCAGGCAATTGATTACTTTGTAGCTCTTTCTGCCATGGATGGTGTTGTGTAGGGCAAGGACAATAAGGCAAAATAGACACCTTTTTTGTAAGGAAAAACAAACTTTGCTTTTCAAAGTTTTCTTCATTTACCAAAAGCACCAACTGACAAAGAAGAACCTCTGCCTGATCTGTGCAGGCCTACTAATGCCCGAGAACTCTACAGAGACCGCCATATGATTAAATGCATTTTAATAAACATTTAGCACGCAAGAATCTAATTAACCTTGTAACTTTCCTTCATTTCTTTGGATAGATCGACTGTGTAATCTGTTGAATAGCAATGAGATTAATAATATAAAGAAGCACTTATTAATTCTTAAGCGTTTGGAGTATTCTATTATAAAATCCCTCATTCAAGATGACTCCTTATTAATCATAGAATTAGTTAATTCATTATTAATGAAGGTTTCCAAGAATCTCACCCCAACATGATTTGGGATGATGTTTTTTTTTAATCTTTCATTCTCTCCTGAGTCTGGATGCTAAATGCCTTATTTTTTAAAAATGACTTTTTTTTTAGAAATTTCATGCTCATCAAGATTTATATTTGTTAATTCTAGAGAATGGAGCACTTTCAACTTCAGACCACCCAGGCCTAAAATTCAGTCATGCTGACCCCGTTTCTTGGGTGCTAAATGGTCCACTAAGCCTCCAATATGGCGGGCAGGAAGCGCACGCTCATTACGAGCCGGAAGTGCGCCACCCACCATATTGGTAAAAGCCAAAAAATCAGCGTACAGTGCCCGCGTCTGAAACCAGGTGTGATCCCTTTGCATATGCAAATTAGGGGCCTAACACCAGTTTGCGGCCCCCAATGCAAGATTGGTTTGCCCTGAGTCAGCCAGCACCGGCTGCGTTCAGGAAAACCAGGACTACATGTGGCCTAACAGTTGGTCCTTCGGCTGCAGCCAACAAGGTAAGGTGTTAAAATATACTGATCTGAAAGTGGAACCTGACCCTTGACTGGACAACCTTTTGTTGGGGGGTGGGGGTGGTGGGGGTGGTGAGCAGGCCCAGATTTTATGGTAGCGTGGGGCCAGCAAGTGATAAAGAAGTGCTCATAGTGACGTGGCCACCAGCCAGCCCCATGAAAATTAGATGCCCTCCTGCTGACCCCACAAACTCTAGGGAGGTCAGCCCTGGAGGGCACCATTGGGCATCATCCAGGCATAACCAGCACTGCAGATTTTTGGGGCTCAAGTTTAAACACAGAGTTAACCATCATTTTCTGAACCTGGGTGATCGGACTGTGGGAAATAAGATTGTGGGGAATCAGTTGCCTATTTGGTACTCAGTTCATTTTCATTAAGTCTCTCACTGTCTTCTGCAAACATTAGGGCCAAATTCATAAACCTCGGCCAGGACTTTTCACTTCTGTGCTCCTCGGCCCATGATTTTCCAACTATTGAAACAAAAGGGTAGAACATCACGGACTGGGGAGCACAGAGGCAAAAGAGGCCTTATGTCCTTGATATAGCTGGATCTTTCTGTTATACCACTAGTCAAACCAAACAGTGGTTGTAGAGTGATACCAGTTGGATTCTACACTGATCAGACTCCCTCAAGAAGGATCATCTTCCGAGCAACTCTCCATCTTTGAAGGGATACCTTCCTAGTAGATTACTTGTGCTGCACGGAAACAGAAACAACCTGAACCAACAGCCTGAAATCATCCCAATTATGCTGTTACAGAATTGGATGCTTCCTCTCCATTCCTTTCCCCAAAACTCTGTTAGTTTAATATTGGTGGTAGGAAAGATAATGGAATCTTTACTCAAAGATGTAAATAGAAAAACATCTAGAAACCGAAAATATAATGAAGAATAGTCAGCACGGATTTCAAAAGGGAAGGTCGTGCTTGACCAATCTTATAGAATTTTTTGAAGAAGTAACAGAAAGAGTAAACAAGGATAATGCAGTGGATGTAATATATTTGGATTTTCAAAAGGCTTTCGATAAAGTACCATATGGTAGATTCATGACTAAGGTGGGAGCATGTGGAATCAGGGGACAAGTAGCAGAATGGATAGTAAGCTGGCTACAAAACAGAAAACAGAGAGTAGGGGTTAAGGGTAGCTACTCAGATTGGCAAAAGGTAGGAAGTGGTGTTCCACATGGATCGGGGCTGGGACCACTGTTGTTCACCATTTACATTAATGATTTGGACTCGCGAATCCGAAGTACAATTTCAAAATTTGTGGATGACACCGAATTGGGGGGTATAGTTAATACAATGCGACAAAACACAGGAAGACATTAATAAACGTGCAGAATGGGTGTGTAAATGGCAAATAAATTTCAATATAGATAAGTGTGAGGTGGTGCATTTTGGTAGAAAGAATAAGGAAGACACATACTACTTGGGTAATAAAACTCTAAATGGGGTAGAGGAACAGAGGGATCTGGGGGTACAGATACACAAATCACTGAAAGTAGCGACACAGGTTAATAAAGCCATAAAAAAAGCAAACCAAACACTAGGGTTCATTTCTGGAGGGATAGAATTGAAATGCAGAGAAGTTATGTTAAACTTGTATAGAACCTTGGTTAGTGCACACTTGGAGTACTGTGCACAGTTCTGGTCTCCATATAAAAAGGATACAGAGGCGTTGGAGAAGGTGCAAAAAAGATTCACAAGGATGATATCAGAACTGAGAGGATATACTCATCAGGAAAGGCTGAACAGGCTGGGACTCTTTTCTCTAGAAAAGAGGAGGCTGAGGGGTGACCTGATAGAGGTCTTTGAGATAATGATAGGGTTTGATAGGGTAGACGTAGAGAAAATGTTTCCACTTGTGGGGGAGTCCAAAACTGGAGGTCATAAATATAAAATAGTCACTAATAAATCCAATAGGGAATTCAGTAGAAACTTCTTTACCCAAAGAGTGGTAAGAATGTGGAACTCGCTACCACAAGGAGTAGTTGAGGCAAATAGCATAGATGCATTTAAGGGGAAGCTGGATAAACACATGAGGGAGAAAGGAGTAGAAGGGTATCCTGATAGGCTTAGATGAAGAGTGGTGGGAGGAGACTTGTGGGGAGCATAAACACCGGCATAGACAATTTGTGCCAAATGGCCTGTTTCTGTGCTGTAGACTCTATGTAATATTATGTAACTCTATCAGCACACAGCTACAAAAGAATGAAATATATATATAGGTGTGCCTCATTGATATCAATTAGTCGTCATGTTATAATCGGAACACAGTAAAGTAAATTAACCAATCACATGCTCCCAGTGGGATGCCACACTCAAAGGGACTGTGAGTGGGAGAATCGGGGCTACTCCTGATCCATGCCCCTTTCAGGGGCCGCTCTCCGCCGGGAGCGTGGGCGGGAGAATCGGGGCTACTCCTGATCCACGCCCCTTTCGGGCGCCACTCTCCGCCGGGAGCGTGGGCGGGAGAATCGGGGCTACTCCTGATCCACGCCCCTTTCGGGCACCGCTCTCCGCCGGGAGCTTGGGATCAGTGAACCTACCCGAACATATATCTGTACCGATATGTCTCAATTTCCACTATCATCCTTTCAGTTTTTTTGCTGTCAAGGTAAGTCAGCTGGAAAGAGCCAATGTTTTTCAGTCAATCAAAATAAGCAGGATTGGGATTCTTTGACTTCCCACTCTTTCCAACCAAACTCATTTCATGCCGTCTAGTTTCGCAGCCTTCCCCAATGTTTCTCAGCTTGCAGAGTCCCAAAGTATTTTCTGTTGGATTCTTAAATTAGAGCCCTCTTTTTTTTTTCATTTTCTTTTCAATCTTTTAAGTATTAAAAAAAAACCTGCCTCCCTATTATTCTTTGCTAAATTTTGAATATAATGAGGACATTGAATCAAGATTTATAACCAAGTAATGTATTTAACTATTAAATATTATCCTTCTATAGTGTTATAAAATAAATGCTTAATAATCAGTGAAGCTTTCCTGGTGCAGGTTGTGTGTCACAAACCCAAGCTCCAGAAAATTTAATATTTATGTAAATAGCCTTTATGTATCCAAGCTTGCCATAAACCTTTAATGTGGCGCAATCTAATTCACCGGTTTAAAACCATGCTTTACTCAGCTTATAAATATGGTAAATGCTCTCTGATGTACCACAGCCGATCAACAGCAAGTTACAATCGGAACCACTTAGATACCAATAGCAGCAATAAAAAAGGGCCAGTATGATCAGACATGCACACCGAATGGCAATGCAGAATGTGACATTAGCCAAGGGCAGTACTGAACCATAGAACCATAGAAAAGATACAGCACAGAAGGGGGCCATCCGGCCCATCGTGTCCGCGCCGGCTCAAAGAACAACCAGGTGCCCATTCTAATCCCATCTTCCAGCACCCAGTCCGTAGCCCTGCAGCTTACAGCACTTTAAGCTCAGGTCCAGGTACTTTTTAAAAAGAGTTGAGGGTCCCTGCCTCTACCACCAATTCGGGCAGCGAATTCCATACACCCACCACCCTCTGAGTAAAAAGGTTTTTCCTCACGTCCCCTCTAATCCTTTAGTTCTTGAACTCGCTGCTAGGGGAAACAGGTACTTCCTGTCTACTCTATCTGGGCCCCTCATAATTTTGTAAATGTATGGGGTCGTACAACACCAGGTTATAGTCCAACAGCTTTATTTGAAATCACAAGCTTTCGGAGCTTTGCTCCTTCGTCAGGTGAGTGAAGGAGCAAAGCTCCAAAAGCTTGTGATTTCAAATAAAGCTGTTGGACTATAACCTGGTGTTGTACGACTCCGTACATTTGTCCACCCCAGTCCATCACCGGCATCTCCACATCATAATTTTGTACACCTCAATCAAGTCTCCCCTCAGCCTCCTCTACTCCAAGGCAAACAACCCCAGCCTATCCAATCTCTCCTCGTAGCTGCAATTTCCAAGCACTGGTAACATTCTTGTAAATCTTCTCTGCACTCTCTCCAGAGCAATTATGTCCTTCCTGTAATGCGATGACCAGAACTGCACACAATACTCCAGCTGTGGCCTTACCAGCATTTTATACAGTTCCATCATTACATCCCTGCTTTTGTATTCTATACCTCAGCTAATAACGGAGAGCATTCCGTATGCCTTCTTCACAACCTTATCTACTTGTACTGCCACCTTCAGGGACCTGTGCACATGCACTCCAAGGTCTCTCACTTCCTCTACCCCTCTCAGTATATTCCCATTTACTGTGTATTCCCTTTTACTATTTGCCCTCCCTAAGTGCATTACCTCACACTTCTCCGGGTTGAACTCCATTTGCCACTTTTCTGCCCACTCCACCAACCCATTGATATCTTCTTGGAGTCTACAGCTATCCTCTTCACTATCAACTACATGGCCAATTTTTGTGTCGTCTGCAAATTTGCCAATCATGCCCCCTACATTCAAGTCCAAATCATTAATATATACCACAAACAACAAGGGACCCAACACTGAGCCCTGTTGCACACCACTGGAAATGGATTTCCATTCGCAAAGGCATCCATTGACTTTTACCCTTTGTTTCCTGTAACTGAGCCAATTTTGGATCCAATTCGTCACATTTCCCTGTATCCCATGGGCTTTTACCTTTCTGACCAGTCTGCCATGTGGGACCTTGTCAAATGCCTTACTAAAATCCATGTAGACAACATCCACTGCACTACCCTCATCAATCCTCCATGTCACTTCCTCAAAGAATTCAATCAGATTTGTAAGGCATGTCCTTCCCTAAACAAATTCATGCTGACTATCCCTGATTAAACCATGCCTTTCCAAGTGACAGTTTATCCTATCTCTCAGTATTGATTCTAATAGTTTGCCCACCACCGAGTTAAGACTGACCGGTCTATAATTGTTCAGCCTTTCCCTTGTACCCTTTTCAAACAATGGTACTACGTTTGCAGTCTTCCACTCCTCCGGTACCTCCCCTGTATCTAGTGAGGATTGGAAAATGATCCTCAGAGCATCCGCTATTTCCTCCCTTGCTTCCTTCAATAGCCTAGGAAACAATCCATCCGGCCCTGGTGACTTATCAGCTTTCAAGGATTCCAGTCCCTCTAGTACTTCCTCTCTCGTTATGTTTACCTTATCCAATATTTCACACCTCTCCTCTTTAACTACTAATCTGGATCATCCCTTTCCTTTGTGAATACAGAGACAAAATATTCATTTAAAACCCTACCCACATCCTCTGCTTCTACACACAAGTTACCCTTATCATCCCTGATAGGTCCCACCTTTTCCTTAGCTATCCTCTTGTTCTTAATGTACTGATAAAACATCTTTGGGTTTTCTTTAATCTTACTGGCTAATATTTTTTATGCCCTCTCTTTGCTTTCCTTATTTCCTTTTTTATGTCATCCCTGTACTTTCTATACTCCTCTAGGCTTTCTGCAGTATTTAGTTTTCTGTGGCAGTCATAAGCTTTCTTTTTCTGCTTTATCTTGCCCCGTATACTTCTAGACAACCAGGGGGCTCTAAATTTGGCAGTGTCTTCCTTTTTCTTTGAGGGGATGTGTCTGCATTGTACCCGTAGAATTTCACTTTTTAGTGCCTCCCATTGGCTTGCCACTGATTTCTCCTCAAGTAGTTGTGTCCAGTCCACTTCTGCCAAATCACCTCTTAGTTCTGTAAAATTTGCCTTCCCCCAATTTAAAACGTTTACTCCTGAATTAACTCTGTCCTTTTCCATAATAATGCTAAAACTAACTGAATTGTGGTCACTTACCCAATATGGTCACCCACTGTCACTTCACTCACTTGCCCATCTTCATTTCCCAGGACTAAATTTAGAATTGCATCCCCTCTTGTTGGGCTTGTCACGTACTGGCTAAAAAAGTTCTCCTGGACACCGATCAAGAATTTGTGCCCTCTGTGCCCCTCACACTGTTTGAATCCCAGTTGATGTTGGGGTAGTTGAAGTCCCCTACTATTATTGCCCTCTTATTTTTGCACTCAGAAATTTGCCTACATATTTGTTCTTCTATCTTCCTTTCACTATTCGGGGGTCTATAGTACACTCCTAGTAGTGTGACTGCCCCTTTTTTATTTCTTAGCTCAACCCATATGGCCTCAATCGATGATCCATTTAGCATATCATCCCTTCTCACAACTGTAATTGATTCTTTAACCAATAATGCTACCCCCCCTCCTTTTTTATCACTCACTCTATCCTGCCTGAAAACTCTATATCCAGGGATATTGAGCTGCCAATTATCCCCCTCTTTAAGCCAGGTTTCCGTTATAGCAATGATATCATGCTGCCATGTGTCTATCTGTGCCCTTGGCTCATCTGCTTTGTTTGTAATACTCCTTGCGTTGAAGTATATACCCTTTAACCCCGTGAAATTCCTGTGCTGAACACTATTTAACCTTTGCTTCTTTTGCCTTTCTGAGTCACTAACTACGTCACTAACTGCTTTTCCACTTCCCGTTTCCTGGTCTGAATTTGTCCTATCTGTACCTGCCCTTTGGTTCCCATCCCCCTGTCATACTAGTTTAAACCCACCCCAACAGAACAACAAATGCCCCCGCGAGGATGTTGGTCCCGTTTCTGCTTGGGTGCAACCCGTCCAGCTTGTACAGGTCCCGCCTTTCCCAGAATCAGTCCCAATGCCTCAGGAATTTAAACCCCTCCCTCCTACACCATCTCTCAAGCCACGCATTCATCTGGTCTATTCTCCTATTTCTGCTCTCGCTAGCACGTGGCACTGGGAGTAATCCTGAAATTACTACCTTAGAGGTCCTGCTTTTTAATTTATTTCCTAACTCCCTATATTTTGCTTGCAGGATCTCATCCCTTTTTTTTACCGATGTCGTTGGTACCGATATGGACCACGACCTCTGGCTGTTCACCCTCCCCCTTCAGAATGTCCTGCAGCCGCTCCGTGACATCCTTGACCCTAGCACCAGGGAGGCAACATACCATCCTGGAGTCACGTCTGCAGTCGCAGAAACGCCTATCTGTTCCCCTTACGATGGAATCCCCTATCACTATTGCTCTCCCATTCTTTTTCCTCCCCTCCTGTGCAGCTGAGTCACTTGTGGTGCCACAGTCTTGGCTCTTGCTGCATTCCCCTGATAAGCCATCTCCCCCAACAATATCTGAGGTCTTGTACTTCCCATGGATTTCATGGTTCTCCCAGCCACATGCTTAATTCCTAAAAGGCACTGTTATATTAAATTGTAGTGAACATACAGGGGCTGATTTTCGTCCCACCGGCGTTTTTCAGCGTGAACTGGGCGGTAGTGGGACGAAAGTTGACAAAAATAAATAAAATTGCCGACTTAACTCTGGAGGCTGGGCCCGTCGAAAATTTTGGGCAGGCCTCGATTTAGGCGGCCAGCGCTCCCGCCCGAAACTATCAGCGACATAATTAACATATTAAAATAAGGGTCCTGTGTTAGCACCTAAACACCAGTGGTGTTTCCTCAACCCGCCCACAAACCGTGGGCAGTGCAAGTTAGGAGGCAGCCATTTGCAAGGATCACAAGCTTCAGTCAGGTAAAGCTGGAAGCAGGACTGGCAATACTTTTGCTTCGTTACATTTAGGTCTTTTAAGCCTTAAAGGCTTCCTTAAGTTCAACTCCTTCTTGCTTAATGTGCTCATTACATGTCCTTGCCACTTCAAGCTGCTGCATCAGTGAAGCCCCACCTCACCTCACATCTTTTCAGCCCTCCCCTTTAAGGTACCGCTAGAGGTCTAACTTGAGTCTCTGCCGTGCCGGATTTCCCGTCCTCCCAAACGGTGAGCTGCCTATGGGTGATGCGATTAGTGCCGGCAGCTCGCCTCCTGTGTTTAAATGAGGCCTGATCATGAATACCGATTGGGCCTCTCGCTGACATCATCAGGTGGGCGGAGTGGATGCCCCGCCCACTGCTCGCCAGGAACAGAAATCAAAACCGCAGAAACAGGACAATAATTGCATTTGTTTTTACTTTCTCTTTCATAGGGTGTTTTTGGGTAATTTGTGCTTCCACAGGTTCTCTCCAGTCCTCAGTAAGCAATACAGCATCACATCAGACCTCACTCTAGGTTTAAATTATTAAGCAAAATGATGAACACATATGTAACAACAATATAATATATTGACCTCGTCTCCTCTGGAGATCTTCCCCCATGGTCTCCAACCTCATAATCCCCCAACCCCACATAGCCTGCTTCCACCTCCTTCCCAAGATCCACAAACAGGACTGCCCCGGGAGACCCATCATTTCAGCCTATTGTTGTCCCATGGAACTTATCTCTTCCTATCTCGGCTCTATCTTTCCTCCCCTTGTCCAGTCTGTTCTGACCTACATCCGCGACTCTTCCGACACCCTCCACCATTTTAACAGTTACCAGTTTCCTGGCCCTAACCGTCACCATTTCACCATTGATGTCCAGTCCCTCTACACCTCCATCCCTCCACCAGGATGGCCTGCGGGCCCTCTGCTTCTTCCTTGAACGGAGGCCCAACCAATCCCCATCCACCACCACCCTCCTCCGCCTGGCTGAACTTGTTCTTACATTGAACAACTTCTCCTTTGACTCCACTCACTTCCTCCAAATAAAAGGTGTCACTATGGGAACCCATATGGGTCCCAGCTACGCCTGCCTTTTCATGGGATACGTGGAACATCCTTTGTTCCAGTCCTACTCAGGACCCCTCCCTCACCTCTTTTTCCGGTACATTGATGAATGTATCGATGCTGCCTCCTGCTGTCACCTCAAACTGGAAAATTTCATCAACTTCGCTTCCAATTTCCACCCTTCCCTTGCCGTCACATGGTCCATTTCCGGCTCTTCCCTTCCCTTCCTCGACTCTCCATCTCCATTTCTGAGGATAGGCTGTCAACCAATATCTATTATAAGCCCACCGACTCCCACATCTACCTTGATTACACTTCCTCCCACCCCGCTTCCTGTAAGTACTCTATTCCCTTCTCTCAGATTCTCCGTCTATGTCGCATCTATTCCAATGATGCCACTTTCCACACCAGTGCTTCCAATATGTCTTCCTTTTTCCTCAACCAAGGATTCCTCTCCACTGTAGTTGACAGGGCCCTCGACTGTTTCTGTCCCATTTCACGCACTTCTGCCCTCACCCCTTCCCCTCCCTCCCAGAACCACAATTAAGGTACCCCTTGTCCTCACCTTCCACCCTACCAATCTCTGCCATTTCCACCAACTCGAGCGCGATGCTGCCACAAAACACACCTTCCCCTCCCCTCCCCTTTCAGCATTCCGAAGGGACCGCTCCCTCCGTGACACCCTGGTCCACTCCTCCATCACCCCAACACCCACTCCCCATCCCATGGCATCTTCCCATGAAAGCGCAGGAGATGCAACACCTGCCCCTTCACCTCCTCCCTTCCCACCGTCCAGGGCCCCAAAACACTCCTTCCAGGTGAAACAGCGATTTACTTGTATTTCTTTCAATTTAGTATACATCTGTTGTGGGGAAAGTGCTGGAGTCTATAATTAAGGATAGGGTGACTGAACACCCCGAGAATTTTCAGTTAATCAGAGAGAGCCAGCATGAATTTGTGAAAGGTAGGTCGTGCCTGACAAACCTGATTGAATTTTTTAAAAGGTGACTAAAGTAGTGGACAGGGGAATGTCAATGGATGTTATTTATATGGACTTCAAGAAGGCATTTGATAAGGTCTCACATAAGAGACTGTTAGCTAAGCTAGAAGCCCATGGAATCGAGGGAAAAGTATGGACTTGGTTAGGAAGTTGGCTGAGCGAAAGGCGACAGAGAGTAGGGATAATGGGAAGGTACTCACATTGGCAGGATGTGACTAGTGGAGTCCCGCAGGGATCTGTCTTGGGGCCTCAATTATTCACAATATTTATTAACGACTTAGATGAAGGCATAGAAAGTCTCATATCTAAGTTTGCCGATGTCACAAAGATTGGTGGCATTGTAAGCAGTGTAGATGAAAACATAAAATTACAAAGTGATATTGATAGATTAGGTGAATGGGCAAAACTGTGGCAAATGGAATTCAATGTAGACAAATGTGAGGTCATCCACTTTGGATCAAAAAAGGATAGGACAGGGTACTTTCTAAATGGTAAAAAGTTAAAAACAGTGGATGTCCAAAGGGACTTAGGAGTTCAGGTACACAGATCATTGAAGTGTCATGAACAGGTGCAGAAAATAATCAATAAGGCTAATGGAATGCGGGCCTTTATATCTAGACGACTAGAGTACAAGGGGCAGAAGTTATGCTGCAGCAATACAAAACCCTGGTTAGACTGCACCTGGAGTACTGTGAGCAGTTCTGGGCACCGCACCTTCGGAAGGACATATTGGCCTTGGAGGGAGTGCAGCGTAGGTTTACTAGAATGATACCCGGACTTCAAGGGTTAAGTTACGAGGAGAGATTACACAAATTGGGGTTGTATTCTCTGGAGTTTTGAAGGTTAAGGGGTGATCTGATTGAAGTTTATAAGATATTAAGGGGAACAGATAGGGTGGATAGAGAAAAACTACTTCCGCTGGTTGGGGATTTTAGTAGTAGGGGGCAGTCTAAAAATTAGAGCCAGACCTTTCAGGAGCGAGATTAGAAAACATTTCTACACACAAAGGGTGGTAGAAGTTTGGAACTCTCTTCCGCAAACGGCAATTGATACTAGCTCAATTGCTAAATTTAAATCTGAGATAGATAGCTTTTTGGCAACCAAAGGTATTAAGGGATATGAGCCAAAGGCAGGTATATGGAGTTAGATCACAGATCAGCCATGATCTTATCAAATGTTGGAGCAGGCACGAGGGGCTGAATGGCTTACTCCTGTTCCTATGTTCCTATGTATTCGCTGCTCACAATGCGGTTGTCTCTACATTGGGCGATCAAACGCAGATTGGGTGATCACTTTGCCGAACACCTCCACTCAGTCCGCAAGCGTGACCCTGACCTTCGGTCACTTGCCATTTTAATTCCCCGTCCCACTCTGACCTCTCTGTCCTCGGCCTCTTACACTGTTCCAATGAAGCTCAACGGAAACTTGAGGAACAGCACCTCATCTTTCGATTAGGCACTTTACAACGTTCCGGACTCCACATTGATTTCAATAACTTCACATCATAACCACTGCTCCCATTTTTTTGGACAGCAAGTGCTGGTAATGATTCTGCTGTTGCCATTCACAGCTCCTCTAGACGGAAGGGAAGGGATTAAAAAAAATCCTTGGACATTGTGAATTTAAAATGCATAGATAGCATTATGCAGAAATCGCTGGACCAGCACAAAACAGGAATAGAGTCAATAAACAACTGAAAAGACCAAAATAAGTTAAATACCACAGGATTGATAAACTGAGAACAAAGTGGTTGAAAGGAAAAGCAGAATGTCTGGGAAAAGCAATGTGGAAACATCGTTCACCTGAGGAAGGAGGAAGCCTCCGAAAGCTTGTAAATTTAAAATAAAATTGCTGGACTATAACTTGGTGTTGTAAAATTGTTTACAATTGTCAACCCCAGTCCATCACCGGCATCTCCACATCATGGGAAAAGCAAGGCTTTGGGAGGGTTTTGACACTGATAACGGAGGCCTGCGCATCCGATGGTCTGGAAAAAGTGAAATAAAGGACAGACAGTGGTTGAGAGGTTGCACCTGGCTTGACACAATACAGGGAAGTGAGACACGAACAAACAGCCCACTGTCCATCATTAAGGCCTGGTTGACCCTTATGCCTGGCAACAGAGGGGTGATTGGATAACAATGGCACCTTCCCTAACCATATAAAAATGGGACATCGTGGCAGATTCTTCACTGCAGTTGGAGGAGCCTAACAGAGCTACACCTAGAGGAAGGAGACCCTATAAGAAAACCTCAAGAGCTACGAGAGTCGAACACTCGACTGCCTTGATGTTGAAATCCTTGCTTTAAAGGTTGTATGTATTTCTTGATGCTTGTGCGAATTGTATAATCATCAAAATAACTTTGATTAACTGGAATACAGAGTAGTGTGACTTCCTTTGACTATTGTCCAGGTTCGCATATCACTGGAAAAGTAGGCATTCCCTACAAGACCCATCTTTTATTTCTTAACCTGTTCCATTACCACCCTCCTTACCTTGAACCATCATCCTCTTTGCCATTTAATCACTCCTGCCCTCCACCCTATCACAGACCTTCCCTTTCATACTTTCCTCCCCTCCCCTTCTCCCCCCACCACTTTCCCTAGCTCTGTACTTGCTTATAAACTGTTAAATTTTTACTTATTCCAGTTCTGACGAAAGGTCATCGATCTGAAACATTGGGCTCGATATTAGCAGGGCGGCAGGTTCTCAGCGGGGGGTCGACTGGGCGCGTGGGTAACGCGCCCGGTGAAATCGGGGTGCTCCGCACGCAATTACAGGATAATTGGAGCCACTTACCTGTGCTTCCGGGTTTCCCGCTGGAAAGCTGTGCGTCGGGCGGGCTGCGCATGTGCAACAATGTCTGTCAGCTGGAGGAGCCCTATTTAAAGGGGCAGTCCTCCACTGACTGATGCTGCAGAAAATAGGCAAAATTACTGCATGGAGCAGCCCAGGGGGAAGGCTACTCCCAGGTTTAATGTTGCCTCACTCCAGGTATCATTGGATGGGGTGAGGAGGAGGGGGAGGACAGAGATCTTCCCCCCGGCGGGCGGGAGGAAGCGGCCTGCCTCTGCTACCAAGAAGGCCTGGCTCGAGGTGGCAGAGGTCACCTGCACCAGCAACATATCGCCCAACTGCATACAGTGCAGGAGGCACTGCAATAACCTAAGCAGGTCAGCCAAAGTGACTACACTTACTCATTCCCCTCCCCTCCGTCTGCCACATCACTGCCCCCACCCCACATCTCCTTCTGCACTGCCAACACTACTCTATTACATCACCCCTCACACCCACTCAAATTCATTCTCATCTTACCTGCACTTACTCACCTCGCCAGTACTCATCCCGCCACTACCACTCAACCCAATCCTCATACAATCTCATGGCTCTATCTCATACTCACCCTCTCATGCATCTCTTTCACGGTCAGCCTCACTCAACCTGCCACTACCTGTGCTGCAGCCACAGGGCATGCATCACATATGTGCAGTAGGAAGCATAAAGCAAACGTATCGTGAGCATGAAGGGTGTTTGAGGGTTTGTCATGGTGTTTACCTATATTTAATTTCTGACCAACTCACATTACATATTATATTGTCACCACTACTGCCACGTCTTTGCGAATCTTATCTGGTTTGTGCAATAATGCCCTTTCCTGAGGATCACTATGAAGACCCACAACTCATGCCACCCATTGTGTCACTGCAGAGTGGGTGTAGGTGTATTTGCAGGGCTCTTTTGTGCAGACGACTGAGAGACGTCGGCGATGTCCCCGGTGGCACCCTGGAAGGATGCGGAGGAGAAGTTGTTGAGGGCAGTGGTGACGTTGACAGCGACAGGTAAGAAGATGGTGCTCGGGCCAGCCGGGAGCAGCTCGGCATGAAGGAGGCTGCAGATGTCCACGACTACATGTCGAGTGACTCTGAGCCTCCGTGTGCACAGCTGCTCAGAGAGGTCCAGGAAGCTGAGCCTCGGTCTGTGGACCCTGTGGCGGGGGTAGTGCCCTCTGCGACGCATCTCTCTCTGCGGTTGCCCTCCCTCCTGTTGTGCATGTGGATGTGTCACAGCACTCTGTTGTGGAGCTCCACGTGTCAGAGGTGGACGGCGAGGCTGGTGATGCTGTTCGCCCTCCGAGGAGGTCATGACTGCAGCTACGGCAGCCCCCATCCGGAAGATGTACATTTGAGGGGGTCCACAAGGTAGGTACATGTCTCTGGACCTCGGGGTAAGCGTGCAAGTTTATGCATTTAATTGTTAGGAGGAGGGTGGTGGAGGCCAAACTTTGTCCAAAGTGACTGGGTGGCCTCCAGCAATGAGTGAGGGTCTCCTCCCACCCCCCCACCTGTCAAATGACATTTGCAGCTGCCACAGGCTGATGGCTGCAACACGTCCATTTCAACTGGGAGTGTTTCCCCCAGTCCGGGAAACAGTCCCAGTTAATTGCAAAATCCGATCCCTCCTAAAATATCAAGTCAATCAGGTCTGTAAAAACCTGAAGTTCCTGTTCAAGTATTTTAAGTGGCCCCCCGCCAGCTTTAATTGCCAGCAGGAGTCCCACATGTGGGGGCTGCGCACGCATGTGAGCGCATCACTGGGGAACCCGGAAATGAGGCGGGTTGGAGCCGGGCTCCGGACCCGCCCCGGGAATCCCGGATTTTCGCAGCCTCCCCGCCACGAACGCACCCGGTCGCGGGTGCGAAAATAGAGCCCATTAACTCTGTTTCTCTCTCCACAGATGCTGCCTGACCTGCTGAGTATTTCTGGCATTTTCTGTTTTTATTTCAGATTTCCATTATCCACAGTATTTTGCTTTTGAACAATATAATATATATGTTATAAATTCTAGTAACTATCTTCTCAATAGGAAAGACAATAAAAGGCCATTATCCAGAAGCTAATCTGCTTATAAATAATTTTTATATACATAGGGGGGAAAAAAAAAATTGGATAGGGCCTATTATTGGGCGGGGGTAGCGCGATCTGCTATTACCCCGCGCTCAATGGCCCCTGCGCAGGCAGGACGAGATTTTCGTCAGGCCTGAGGACTTACCTTCAAGCAGCATTCTGAATTAGCGTTGAACGAGGATTCAATGCAATTCGCACTTTCCACCAGCGAGGGGAGCCCCAATCTCTTAAAGGCAGTCTTTCTCTTAAAAATCTCTTAAAGGTAGCTGGTACTAGTTTTTGCTGAAAATAACAGACTGCTGTCTGCACGGAGTCATGAATGGAGATCAGACCTCACACACATAAAACACAGATGCAGCTCTCGTCCCTACGTTTACAAACTAATGAGTTATGTTGAAACATTGAATAAAAGTTGCACACTACATCTTCCAGTCTGCATGCCAGACCTCACCAATCTGCCGATCTGAGTTTGTACCAGGCCTGCGAGAGTGCGTGCACCAAGGTTCTCTGCTGATGCACTAGAGGCCTTGGTGCAAGAGGTGGACAGGAGGAGGGATATCCTATATCCGCAGGACGGTGGAGGGCAAGAGGCCTTCCAGACATATACCCAAAAGAAAGTGGGAGGCAGCGGGGGGGCGAAGTCAATGCCAGGCGCACAGCATCATGAACATGGATACAGTGCAGGAAGAAGTTCAATGCTTTGACACGAGTGGTCAAGGTGTGTGAGGTCAACTGTCAAGTGGCGTCTCCTACCAACTGCACCAAGCAACAACAACCCCCATTACCCAACAAACTTTTTCCATCAATACTAAACTCTTCCAATCAGATGCTTCCTCTCACCCTTACACATTATCACTGATGCAAGCCGCCCACCACATCTCACAGGCTACACACACTGGCAGCTATTCGACCATGACAGGCGCATCACCCAGACACATGACCCGTTTTCTTGTAGGAGAAGGTGGCGCATATGAGGAGGCAGCAAGTGACAGTGGCATTGAGCCCCTCGAGCCTCTACGATCATTCAATGAGATCATGGTGGACCTGTGACCTAACTCCATATACTCGCTTTAGCCCCATATCCCTTAATACCCTTGGTTCACTGTCAATCTCAGATTTAACATTCACAATTGAGTTAGCATCAACTGCCATCTGCAGAAGAGTGTTCCAAAATTCTCACACCCCTTGCGTGTAGAAGCGTTTCCTAACTTCACTCCTGCATGTCCTGGCTCTAATTTATAGGCTATGTCCCCTCGTCTTAGTATTCAAGTATAGGGGACCTCCAAAAACAGTTACAAATGTCTCGGTGGCCAGAAATAATAATCCAGCCGCTAACCTGTAAATCCTTCATGATTCCTTTAAATAGCACTGGTGAGGGTCCTCCGGGCACTCTAAGATGGTTGGGGTTAAGGTTGTGCGTTGATTTGAACGTTAAGTCCCAAAATGGTGTCTATCACTTTAAATCAGCGTTGCACACTGATTGAAGCCATTTTCTCCTTACTTTACATGCTTCCAGCGTTCGTTATCTGCTCCTGCGCTAATTCCTATACCAAGATGGCATCCTGGAGCACGTCACGCTGGAAACATGCGTGCGCAGCCAAGACACCATCTTTGGGAGGCCGCGTAGCATCGAAACAATGGGCGCTACACGGCCCAATTTAGTGGCCACAGTTCCTTCTTTACTAAATGTGGGATTTGACCAGACTATTTTTCTTTCTGTACAAACTCAGACCCTTTCAAAGGACTTCCCTCTGTTCACTCCTTTTTAATGCCCTTCAAATGGTTTCCGAGACTGGTTAGAACTTCATAAATGCCACCCTCATTCAAAAAAACAACAGACTGCCATGTATACAACTGAACCAATCACAAAATCTTTAAATATACATTTGAAATCATGCATTAGTCCCTTTTCAAGCCAATTAACATGGAAACAATAATGAGAAACGTTGTAACACGTAACAATACGGGCTGGGACAGTGTAAATGCCTTTTTAATCTCTTTAGGTATTGTAGTCCTGAATTAGAGAGACAGCTTCCAGACCAAACCTAGATAGAACTGCATCATTTCTGTCACACTGACATTGAATGGGGTCACTGAGAAAGGCAGCAATGGTGCGCATGGTTCATAAATCAGGAAACTTTTCCTGGTTTATGAGTCTTGCTTATTTTACAGAAACTCATGATCCCAACCCACGTACATCCTGAAATGCAGCTTTTTTTTTAACACTTTGCCAGTCATTTGCTGGCTCTCTCTGCCTTCCGGATGTTTCTGCCTCTCTCTGTGTTTTTTTTTCTCTGTTTTTTTTCCCTGTTTGTTTTTTTGTTGAATGTGTATTCGGGGGTTCTGCAGATGACACCTCTCTGTCTGAACACGGTGATTGCCTTGGCAACGGGCAGTTGCAGGGGCAGTCTGTAAACACCATGTATTATTCAATATGTATAAATGCGTAGGCTTCAAGGAGATCTTGAAACATTTACCTGAGGAAGGAGAAAATCTCCGAAAGCTTGTGAATTTAAAATAAAATTGCTGGACTATAACTTGGTGTTGTAAAATTGTTTACTATTCTTACCTCCTAACTGAAGGAACATGAAGAAAAGAGTCAAACTGAACTTTGCTAAAGTTTAATGTAAAAATAAAAATTCTGGAGCATACGATGAGATTGAATGCATACTGATTAATGATAATCTTTCTGACCTACACAGTCACTGCTTATTACCAAAAAATGGTGATGAGAAAACATATTATGTGAAGAACAATAGGGCTACTGAGGTCTCATTCCCTTGGCAACACCCCATTAATGAAAAATCATTGAACAATCTTTAGGCTATATTTACAGAAAATGCTTTAGTGTTTCTTAGATTCAGAAATATTGCTATTAAAATAAAAACACAAATCCAGTCAGAAGGAAACTTTCTCAACCCCGCCATCCACATACTTAAAAAAATTAAATTTTCAGTTCAGGATAGCTCTGAATAAACTTTCAATTCAGGATAGTTCTGAATAAACTTTCAATTCAGGATAGCTCTGAATAAACTTTCAATTCAGGATAGCTCTGAATAAATGCACCACGTGGTGTGGATATGAACCATGATGGTCCCAGGTTCAAACCTTACTTTGTGCTGAATTAGCCGAGCTGAGATGACGAGGGCACAATTAAGTGCCCTCAATATTCTTGGACTGAGGGGGAGGAGACACATCTAGGGCTCCAACTCCTAATTACTGTGACCCCTGCTAGAAAGAAAGCATATTGTGGCCACGGCTGTGATTTCCCCTCCCTCACAGTTTGCTAACACTCATTGGGGGCAAAAAATTGGATAAGGGTCGTTTTTGGGCGTGGGTAGAGTGATGTGCTATTACCCCGTGCCCAATGACCCCTGCGCAGGCAGGACGCGGGTTTCGGCCGGCCTGATTACGAATCTGCAATCAGTGTTCCATTCCGGGCTCAGCACGTGGAATCAATGCAATTCGCACTTTCCACCAGCAGGGGGAGCTCAATCTCTTAAAGGGAGGAAGTTTCTCAGAAACCTTTTAAAGGTAGCTGGTACCTGTTACTTGCAGAAAATTACAGTCTTCTGTCTGCATGGAGTATGAACGGAGATCAGACCTCGCACACGTAAAATGCAAATGCAGGTCCCATCCCTATGTTTACACACTGATGAGTTATGTTAAAACATTGAATAAAGGTTGCGCACTACTAAATCCCTCATCCTCCAATCTGCATGCCAGACCTCACCAATCTGCCGATCTGCAGATGGTACCAGGCCTGCGAGAGTACATGCACCAAGGTTCTCTGCTGATGCACTCGAGGCCTTGGTGCAAGAGGTGGACAGAAGGAGAGACATCCTATATCCGCATTGGGGGGGGGGAGGTTGTAAGAGGCCCTCCAGACATACATCCAAAAGGCAGTGGGAGGCAGCAGGGGACGAAGTCAATGCCAGACGCACAGCATCATGAACATGGATGCAGTGCAGGAAGAAGTTCAATGCTTTGACATGAGTGGTCAAGGTGAGTGAGGTCAACTGTCAAGTGGCGTCTCCTACCAACTGCACCACGCACTACAACCCCCATCACCCACATACCAACAAACTTTTTCCATCAGTACTCAACTCTTCCAATCAGATGCTTCCTCTCACCTTTACACATTACCACTGTTTCAAGCCGCCCACCCACAACTCACAGGCCACACACACACTGGCAACTACTCAACCATGACAGGCACGTCCTGCTTTCTTGCAGGAGAAGGTGGCGCAGATCAGGAGGCAGCAAGTATCAGTGGCATTTAGCCCCTCGAGCCTGTTCCACCATTCAATGAGATCATGGTGGACCTGTGACCTAACTCCATATACCAGCCTTAGCCCCATATCCCTTAATATCCTTGGTTCACAGAAATCTATCAATCTCAGATTTAACATTCACAAGTGAGCTAGCATCAACTGTTGTCTGCAGTAGAGCGTTCCAAACGTCTCCCACCCTTTGTGTGTAGAAGCATTTCCTAACTTCACTCCTGCATGTCCTGGCTCTAAATGTTAGGCTATGTCCCCGCATCCTAGTATTCAAGTATAGGCGACCTCCAAAAGCAGTTACAAATGTCTTGGCCAGAAGCAATAATCCAGCCACTAACCTGTAAATACTTCATGGTCCCTTCAAATAACACTGGTGGGGGGTCCTCCAGGCACCCTAAGATATGTTCAGATGGTCGTGGTTAAGACTGTGCATTGAGTTGAGCATTAAGTCCCAAAATGGTGTCTATCACTTTAAATCAGCGTTGCACACTGGTTGTATCCATTTTCTCCCTACTTTACATGATTCCAGCGTTCGTTATCTGCACCTGCACTAATTCCTGTACCAAGATGGCGTCCAGTGCACGTCACGCTGGAAACGTGCGTACACATCCAAGACGCCATCTTGGATGTCAGAGAGGCCGTGTAGCGCCAAAACAATGGGCGCTACACGGCCCAATTTAGCGCCTACTGTGTCATAATACACATGAAGAATGAGAACTTGGGTGAGATACTGGAGGGTTGCTAGTACCCGTGGAGCTATATCCCCAGTATGAGTTACCCCCTCCAAAGTAGAAGGGGAGGAAATTGGGAGAAGGTGGTGATGCAACCTGATCACTGAAACAGATTAGGAGTTTCAACCACAGAGGATTACAGACAATTTATTAGCTATGTCCATTTGCAAGCCTTAATTTTATAGCTGCCATTTTCATAAAAGATACACAAGCCACAACCACATTTAAGTCAGTCCCCTATATTAAGAAAAGATAAAACATTCATGGAAGGTGTTGGTTGGACACTTGGGGTCAATTTTGACATTTGGCCGGTCGCCTGTAACCATGGCAAAGAGGAGGCTTTGATTTTGAGGCACCGGCTTCATTAACATACGGCCGGTGAGCTGCAGGGCACCAAACAAGCGCCCTGAAGCAACTCGCCAGATTGAAGGATGGGGGTCTCGGGGCAGCAGGCGCCCAGATTATTTTTGTGGTGCCTGTAGGAGCGTTAACCATTGGCAGGGCCTCTTCAGCTCCATTGCTCGTGGAGCTGGTCAGAGTGTGCACGGCACACGCACTCTGACCAGTTCTGACCTAAAATGGCAATTAGGGTCCTAGGATATTAAAAGGAGCCTACCGCTTGAAACAGGCGGGTGCCCAGTGAGAGGCCCCTTTCAAAATATTGCAGGCCTCTTTTTCGGTGTTTAGGGGGCGGTAAGGCTACCGACCCCATTTTGAGACCATTACCATCCCGTTAATGCCAGGCGATAGAAGTCAAAACTGACCTCTCAATCTTGATGGTTCTCATTCTCTTGAGGGGAAGGACCCGTGTAACCCAATAATCTTCTCCGTGATCACAGCAGATATGGTTGGCTAGAGCTGTAATAACTGCAGCTATGTTAAAATTGAGCTCCAATTACCTTTTCTTTGTTTGCTTCCCACTATGTCTTCTGTGACAAACAGTGGCCATTATCAACACCCACCTCTGTTTTGATTAGGAGGGTGACTAAAGAGAAAATCTATGTGGTGGAACTTGCCACCATCAACCATCTCCTCATCAATAAATATGCCAGCTCCAATTGTTCAGTTGACATACACTGAGCTTCCAATAATTACACTTGTGTGCCTCATTTCTTTTTTATTTAAAGACCAAGTTGAAAGTCCAAGGCCCAGAATGCAGGACATCAGAGTAAAAGAGGAAACTAGGTAAGTCAAGAAGTAGCAAAGACATCAAGTTTGCTTCTTAAGTATTTAGGAAGAAGGGAAGACTGAGGATGGTAAGGAGTTCCATAGTTTTGAGATCCTGGAAAAGAATGAGCTAGAGTAGAGGACTGATCTCGGAATTCTTATTGCATAGATTCTGGGATGTTGGCCCAAATTTGCAGGGTTGATTTAAATGTTCTGTAAATAGAAAGCCAGGCCTAAAAAGGAAGTGACTGAGTACTAAATGTCAGAGTTCATAACAATTATAGCATAGAATAGGCCGTTCTGCCCATCATGCCAAAATGGGACTAGAATAGATGGGTCTTCAGCTGGAACTATCTACTCTCATCCCATTTTCCTGCCCTTTCCCCATATCCTTTAAAAACAATATCCAATTCCAGCTGAAGTGATGTCATAGTCTCTGCTTCAAGAACCACCTGTGATAAAGCATTCTTTGTTTTAATAACCCTCAATGTGAAAAAAAGGTTTTTGCCAACCAGTGAAAACAATCTTTCACCATATACCCTTGTGAAACAAAGCTGGAAGAAGTGTTGAAACAGAACAAATATTTAACACCTCAGCCTGATGTCACCAAGCTGCAACAACCTCTGGATCTCTGGGACACCACGGAGTAAGAGGCTGCCATGGCTAAATTCATGGACAATACTCTGACAGATCTGCTTGAGCTGGAGAGACCCTTGTTGTGATTGCACATACCCACTGGACCCCTGCTTGATCTGGAGGGACCCTTGGTGTGATTACTGGACTCCTGCACAGTGGCTCATTGATACAAGTCAGTCAGCATAAATGGTCCTTCAATTACTGCATTACCAGTTTAATGGAAAAAAAATTCTACAGAAAGCAACTTGCTTACCTTGCATGATCATGGTGTCTATCTATCCAGGCCTCTTCATCACCTTGTTGGAACCTCTGGCATTTTCCTTGCTCCATTCTCAAAGACTGTCAAACCCAACACAGAATAAAAGCAATTACAAAATATCGTCAAAAAGAATTTCAGTTCTCCATTATCTTTGGGACTGCCTCAGGCTTGAACTCTTTCAATAGTGCATATTAATATTTAATTGTTGAATACTTTATTTTGATGCAGCAATCGCATCTGAGCCTCCCTGCTGCATTCCTACTACCTGAGTGACTTGGAAGGAAATGAGTTAGCTTTATCGTGGCTCTTGCTTACCCGGGAATGCTAAACTGACAGCTGGACATCCATCACTCTCATTTGTTTATTTTCAATATATTTAGTAGACTTCTATCTCAATCTTTTATGGACTTATTGGTAAAAGAGAACAGGTACACAGCTCTATAATAAGGAAATGTAGTAAAGAAAATTTGTTATATTGGGAATGTGTTCAGAGTACGGGAATGTGTTGGAGTATGCTCCTTCCCTATTCTTCTTTCTTTCTCTTGGCTCCAATAGAAGTTCCCCCCACCCCTGCTAGATGAGATGGTGATTATGAACAAGAGCATCTTTATTTTTTCATTCTTAAGGTGTATCAGCATTGTACAGATTCGGAAGGTGAATGTTCTATCGTGCCTTTCATATATGATCCAAGTGCTTCTGAATCATTTATACTGCTTCTTCTTCAGAAACAGATCCCAATGTTTTTGTGGATGAACAAGCATCCCCAGAATATGACTGCAGTGTGTAGACCTGTCCAAAGACTTGATGGGACTCCTCCTAACTGGCTATTTTATTTCGATGAAGCTCAAATTAAAGCTACAATGGAGTGGACTTTGTAATGGTGGGAATCATAGAATTTTACAGTTTGGAGCAAGCCATTTGGCCAATCGTGCCTGTTGTGGCTCTCTGGAAGAGCTATCCACTTGGTTCCATTCCCCTGCCTTTTCCCCATTACCATTTAAAATGTTCTTTTTCAAATATTTATCCACTGCCCCTTTAAATGCTATTACATAATGAATCCCCCTCATATTTTTTGGATGTACCTGAAAAGTACTGGTTGGCATCCCAAGGCTACTGGCATCAATTCATCTGGACCCAGGCTCTGGGAGGTTAATCGATTTCCTTTTGTATCATGGCTCTGCGGCTCCACACAGCCCTACACCTACAGTTGTCTGAATCTAGACCTTATTACAGACTGTAGAGTCAATCGTGTGTTCCCTCCAACTGAATTAGGACAAAATCCTGAAGGTCTGCATTCCCTGCCTCGCGTAAAGTGCTGAATGGGTCAATAGTGCATATTACTTCCTGTCAGAAGTCGAAGCACCAGCTGGTTGCATTGCATGTGGGGCATTATTAATATCCTGTTTTATTCTTTTTTCAACTGTTGTTCTAGAGGCCTCAGCCTGTACCTTTTCTCTATCAAGGGCAAACGACCGAGCTTCCTTTTTGCTGTGATAACGATACATGGTAGACTTGTAATCTTAGGATATTTGCTATCCCTTCAATTTAGCTATTTATATAAGTGGACGCACTTAATTCTCCATTGTACTTCTACTCACGTTGTGTTGCAAATTCTTTTTTTAAACTACAGTATTTACTTGTTACAGGTTTTGGACCCAAAAATCCACAGGGGTGCTCATCCCAACCGAAGCTCACCGGGGCGGGGGAGGTCCCTGCATTTGCCAACCATTGGCGGGCATCCATACCAATTATGATGCATCTGGTGCACCCACCATAGCAGTGAGGCCAGAAAGGCCGGAGGAGGTAGCCGGCTGGAGGCCGATGTTAGCCCCCCCCCCCCCCCACCCCAATCTCCAGAAACATAGTACAGTTGCCCCTTCAACCCCTGTTGAGAGTCTCACAACCACCGGTTGGTTGATCTGACCAGGTCCATCTTTGCCAACTATACACCCGGTCCCTCAGAAGGCCCCGGGTTGTAGGAACTCCTGACTTAGGGAGTCCTTACCCCTGGTTCTGCCCCCTTATGACCATTAGGGATGGGTAGAGGCCCCACCCCTGCAAGTCCAACCAATTTCTTTGGCATAAAGCTGGGGCCTGGTGTATCTAGCTGTTCCTACAGACTCTCGCCAAAGTTACACCAGAACAGCTATGGATTTTGGTGGCTGCTATAAACATGCAAGCTGTTATTAATGATGAAGATACAACCAAAGCAGAATTATAGTAAGTAGGAGGTTAGGTAGAGATTGAGGATGGGGATAGGGACAGGGCACATTGCAGCGTGCTTAAAACCAACTCACATATTCTGTTCAAGAGAGGTATGACATTTGTCTCCATTCAATGTAATGTAAAAGATAATTTGATGATCTTTGTTGAGAGTTCAGCCTTAAGATCTATGAGGCCTTGCACAGACTATAGAACAGTGAGAAGGTCATCCCAACCCAGGCTCCATATCGCATTGACAAATTACAATATATCAGCTGAAACTCTCTCAGACACTGTGGAACTTTAAGTTTAGGTCTGAAAAATTTTTGTTGTTGAGGCGACTGAGAACCAAGGCTGCAGCATTTTCATAAATCATTTTTTAAAAATGTGCACACCTCCCTCAGCCCAGCAACTAAAAACAAAATTAAAAATAACAAATCATCCCCACTAACTTTTCAGAAAACAAAACAGAAATATTGTTAACTATGCAAAGAAGGCATCCATGGGTTGCTAAGCAACAGCCAATGGCAAAGGGTGTGCATTTAATTTCTATATGTGATGTATGAACAATAAAAGTTCATTAGTTTAAAAATAGTACAAAATTCCACTGCCATGAAAACCGAATCAAATTAAGTGCAAGATTTGTGTCGTCATTCCTTAATTAGTCAAAATAAAAAGCATAATGTGTGTTTCATCACCACCACCACTCTAGTTTTACATAGTTATTTTACCGTCCCTTATGCATGGTCTTATGAGCCTCTTCTATTCTGGTCCAACTCCATCTCTGAACTCTCTCTTCTCCCAGCATACAGAACTAAGCATCACGAGCTTTCTTTCCAACTCTTCAAAGATCCTTTGACAATTGTTAATAACAGGAATGTCTGCAGCAGAGACAGTTAAGCTGCAACCCCAGACTTTATGGAGATCTCGGATGTTGCAATTATTTGTAATAACAGGTCTGCTTCTCCTTCAGCAAAAATAGAAAATCGCTGCAAACAGCAGGTCAGTCAGCAGCTTTGGAGAGAACAGATGAGTTAATGTTTCACCAGAACTCTGCTTCTCCTTCGATTGGTTCTGTAATAGTCCTGGATGCCATGGCTGTGGACTCCATCACGTAATGCGAACAGCGTATAGATTCCACTGTACAGGTGGCAACAGATAAACAACTGAGCTGCACAAGCTAGAACATACACTGTCACCAGTGGCCAGATAAAAATTGGCAGTCATGTATGTTGCTGCTCCGATCCAGTGCTAAAGTCTCCAGAGGCGCCTGGGAAAACCACATCTCGAGGTGAGTCTAGGGCTCTTATGGTGGCAACAGCACCATCTCGATTAGCTTACACTGCTGCTGAAATTGGGGCAGGTTTAAAATCAAGTTATGTCCAACAGTAACACTGTTCTCATTTACCACAAGCTGAAAGAAGTCCACCTATAATTCCTTTCTAACCGCCCATCCCCGGCATCATCCTCATTTAAGTACCAAAATGAATATTGGAGGAGGGGCAGGCGATTTGATGTGGTACCTTGTCTTCATTATTTACACAGATATTTTTATTCCTGGCAATAAAAAAATGTCACAGCAACGCAGGAGGCCTCTGACCAAAAATATATTGGAACATCGATTGGCCGGCATCACTCCGGCAGATAACGGAAATTGTTGGATAATGGCGTCCCCTTATACTTGGCCCAACATAATTGGCACAGAGGTCCTGAGAGATTTTTATTTCAAAGACTGTAGGGGCTCGATTTTACCGTCGGGTTTCCTGTGGGTTTCCAGCGGGGGGGCCCCGAAAATCCCGATATCCAGGCACGTGACCGGATCGCGCCTCGATCCCGCCCACGTCCGGGTTCCGCGCTGACGTGCGGGGGTGCTTGCACAGCCCCCGCTGGTGGGAATCCCGCAGGCAATTAAAACCAGCGGGATGCCACTTGAGTGTATTAACTTTGGTTGTTCAGGTCATTAACTGACCTGATTAAGGGACTGTGTGTGATTTTGGATAAACATGGGACTGTTTCACACACTGGGGGAAACAGTCCCAGTTGAAATGGACGTGTTGCAGCCGTCAGCCTGTGGCAGCTGCAAAGGTCCATTTGACAGGTGGGGTGGGGGGAGACCCTCAGCCATTGCAGGAGGCCGCTCTGTCACTTGGGACAAAGTTTGGCCTCCACCACCCTCCTCCTGATGGTCGAAGTCACCAACCTGCACACTTTCGCCGGGGTCCGGAGACATGTACCTACATTGCGGACCCCCTCAGATGTACATCTTGCGGATGGGGGCCGCCGTAGCTGCAGTCATGACCTCCTCGGAGGGCGAACAGCATCACCAGCCTCACCAGCCTCGCCATCCACGCCGTCAACCTCTGACACGTGGAGCTCCACAACAGAGTGCTGTGACACATCCACCTGCACAGCAGGAGGGAGGGCTACCGCAGAGAGAGATGCGTCGCAGAGGGCACTACCCTCGCCCCACGTTCCACAGACCGAGGCTCAGCCTCCTGTACCTCTCTGAGCAGCAGTGCACACGGAGGCTCAGAGTCACTCGACATGTAGCCGTGGACATCTGCAGCCTCTTTCATGCCGAGCTGCTCCTGGCTGGCCCGTGCACCATCTTCCTACCTGTCGCTGTCAAAGTCACCACTGCCCTCCCGAACTTCTGCTCCACAGCCTTCCAGGCTGCAACCGGGGACATCCCCGATGTCTCTCAGTCGTCTGCGCAGAAGAACCCTGCAAATACACCTACACCCACTCTGCACTGACACACTGGGTGGCATCAGTGGTGGGTCCTCATAGGGATACCCAGGAGCGGGCATTATTGCACAAACCGGACAGGATTCGCGAAGACATGGCAGTAGTGGTGCCAATGTAATGTGTGATGTGAGTTGTTCTTTAATTCAATTGAAGTAAGAACCATGACAATCCCTCAAACACCCTTGTGCATCCCCTTCATGCTCACGACACGTTTGCCTTACGCTGCCTACTGCACATATGTGATGCATGCCCTGTGGCTGCAGCACAGGTGGTGGCAGGTTGAGTGAGGCTGGCCGTGAGAGAGATGCATGAGAGGGTGAGTATGAGATAGAGCCATGAGATTGTATGAGGATTGGGTTGCGTGGTAGTGGCGGGGTGAGTACTCGCGAGGTGAGTAGGTGCAGGTAAGTTGAGGATGAGGTTTGAGTGGGTATGAGGGGTCATGTGACAGAGTAGTGTTGGCAGTGCCGAAGGAGATGTGGGGTGGGGGCAGTGTTGTGGCAGGCGTAGTGTAGGGGACAGACTACGTGTTCTCACTGTTGCTGACCTACGGAGGTCATTGGAGCGCCTCCTGCACTGTATGCAGGTGGGCGATATGTTGGTGGCGCAGGTGACCCCCTCTGCCACCTTGAGCCAGGCCTTCTTGGTGGCAGAGGTGGGCCGCTTCCTCCCGCCCGCCGGGGGGAAGATCTCTGTCCTCCCCCTCCTCCTCACCCCATCTAATGATACCTGGGGTGAGGCATCATTAAACTGGGAGCAGCCTTCCCCCTGGGCTGCTCCATGATGTAATTTTTGCTGTTCGTGGCAGCATCTGTCAGTGGAGGACTGCCCCTTTAAATAGAGCGCCTCCAGCTGACAGATCTTACTGCGCATGCGCAGCCCACCCAACGCGCAGATCAGCATCGGGGAACCCGGAGGAGCAGGTAAGTGGATCCAATTAGTGTGTTGCCTGCAACGATCGCGCGGGCAACCCACTAATTTCACCGGGCGCGTTTTCAACGCGCCCGCTGGCCTACCCGCCGAGTACCCGCACCCCTGGTAAAATCGGGCCCTAGGTTTCACACCCATTGGAACCAGTTTGATTTTTTTTAACTATTCTATTGAGTTTGTAACTCATGATTGATCTATTTATTTCACCTAATCATGTTTTGAGCATGTGCAGATAAAACTCATGTTATTCCATTTTTAAAGAGACATATTCCTTCAAAAAATGCTGGCAACCAGGTTCACAATGGTCTCCTGACCATTTCCGACTCCCAATGGTCTCCTGGCCTGAAGCCCTGTCTCCCACTGGTCTCCTGACCAAAGCACTGACTTTCACTAGACTCTAAATCCCAAGCTCTGAGTCCCACTGGTCTCCTGACCTGCAGCCCTGAGTCCTGCTGTTGTCCTGACGCAAAGTTCAATATCAGAGATGCATGGATAGTACATTTTACCAGGGACTAGACACCTTGATAACAATTGGTTAAAAACCCAGAATCTATGAAAAATCAATTCAAAATGTTCACTTTCATTTTACTTATTCCAGGTATTCATTGTCATTTATTACAAATTAAGTTGTAAAGGCGAACTTGTGATGGTGCATTAATTGGATTGATGGAAAGTGGTAATTGGGATCAGTGTTGGGTTATATGGGATAGGACAGCACAGGAGATTTCTGAACCTAACGAGTTCACCCTGAGTAAAATGCTATTGTGACACAGATATAAAATCAAATTAAAACATAAATGGTAAAATTTATGCGTTTATGCAGCCTCAATCATTTCCTTGTGGCTTGGGCTCACAACACAAAACTGCCCCTAATTTTCTTAATTGGCAATCTCACTCAGAGAAGCCAGGAGGTAGCAGGAGTGGGAAACAGAATATTATTACACTGGTACATGTAAGGAGGGGTTCAACTTAGATTGGGGCTGAGGCCTATTGTTGAGGCAGCGTGCTATGACTAGTGGAGGTTGTTTGATGCTGACAGTAGGTAGGCGCTTCAGAGGGAGAGTATTCCATTCCCTGTCAATGACATCTCTCGCCTTGATAAGCACAAAACCATTTTAAAAATGTTAGAAATCACAATCTTTAAAAGTGGAATGACAGATGATATGTGACGGGCCCCCACTGAATAGTATATTCAGCCAATAAACGACCTGAGCAGGATGTGTTGTGATCCTGTGGGCGTCTGAAGTATTTTGATATGAAAAGAAAATACAAGGTGCATTGGACAACACACCTGGCTTGGGCAGCCTAAACTGATGAATATCCTTGGCTTTTTTAATATTATTTAACAAATACCTTTCAGTCTTGGCTTAGTGGTAGCACTCTCACCTCTGAATCAGAAGGTTGTGGGTTCAAGCCCCATTCCAGGACTTGAAGACAAAATCCAGGCTGACACTTCAGGATCACATGACAGTAGTCTCAGAACTGAAAGATAAAGAGCAAGTCACGTGACATCACTTAGGAACTATCCTTCCAGGTGTAAAATATGAACCATTTTCAATAGTTCATTGGTATTCAGTACTGAGATCCAACCTGGATTTGTGAAAATATCAGTCCCTGATAGGTATCCTACTTGTGGGTATAAACTTGCTTGTTCTTTCTGTCATTATTCAATAAACCAACAATTTAATTTATCTCTGGTGTCTGAACCTATATAATTTGGATTGACTTACTCAATGAATCGAACACTGCTGTCTGATATGAAGTCATAGATGAGCTGAAATTTCCTTCAGCTCAACATTGGCAAAACCAAAGAATCTTTTTCATTTCCCACCAAGGACTGACAATTCTCTGCCTCCAGCTCCATCAACCTTCCCTAGATGCCCACTCAGACCAAACAGTATGGTGCACAACCTCAGTGTTTTTCTCAGCCCTGAACTGACATTCTTACCGCACGTCCAATAAGTGACTAAGACTTCAGTTGTCCACCTCTGGTACATTGTCCACTTGCACTCTGCTTCACTCCCTTTGATGCCAAATCCCTAATTCACACCTCTGTGGCCTGGATTAAGACTTGAGTGCTCGCTTTGCCGCCCTCTCCATTTCCTTTCATAAACATCAATCAGTCCATCAACCTGCAGTGTGAGTCTTCCCTCACATAAATCCTGCAAACCTATCACCCTGTACTTGTTAAGGTCCAAGATCTCATTTTCAAATTCCTCCACAGTCTTGCTCCGCTTTACCTGAGTGATCTTCTCCAGCCAGGTCCTAGCCCAAACCCTCTGTCCCTCTGATGTTAGATTACTATTCATTCCCCACTCCCTCCGCTTCACCTCACCATTGGAGGCTGATCCTTCAGTCAATACACTTCTGTCCCTTGGAACTGTTCCCCTAAACCACTTTACTTTATATTTACCTCTCCGTTGCTTCAAAAGCCTTGGAAAAAGCTTTCTCCAATTATGCCTTTGCTTCCCCCTTTAATCTTTCCCATTTCCTGCTCCTTGTAAATGACATGGAGACATTTTCTTACATGAGGAGTATTACATAAATGCAAGTTGTTATGTTTTTGTCGACTGAGATTGCTAATTTGCTGATCCTGATGAGAGTCATTTCCTTCTGGGGTTTTGATTCACCAGGAATTGGATTTGGATTTCTAACTCATTTCAAATAGGAACTTTGCAGTAATCGGGGGGAGACTTTCTTCACATTAGTCTAGACTGGATTCAAACCCAGGTCTCTCAGGTTAAAGGGCAAAGTGCCACCACAACGAACAACTCAGTCCTTGAATGGATGGGTTTAAAAGGTGCAGAATTGTGTTGTTCCAGACACATTCCTCCTCGCAGTGCAAAAATACACGGTGTGCTGTATTTCCTGGTAGAATTTATGCTGCAACAGCTAAGGGTATATAACAACACATGACACTACGTCCATCCAGCCTCTGCATCGCTGCCTTTATTATACCTTTCTCTACATCCACCTCCATCAAATCCAGCTGCCACATAAAAGCATTTTCCAAATGCATTATATATTATAAAGAATAACAAATGCCTAGCAGTGAGTTTAAGACAGTGATTCAGTCTTGCAAATCAACACGTCTGAACAATTTGAGCTTCTGTGCCATGGCTCATGGCATCATGAGAACGGTCAGAATGAACGGTTGCCGTGTAACTCACTGCCTGTAGCTTATTATTCTACATGCACTGCATACCAAAATAGTGTATTTTTGAAACATTTCTCAAACCAGGTATTAGCACGACCAATTGAAACCGCACAGTACTTCAAAAATCAATTAACTAATCAAATTAATTGCTACTTCACTCAAGCAATCTGCAATTCCAAGATAAGTCTTTGAACTGTAATCTTTGAGCTAGATTGGTCATGGTTTTCAGACTATCATTATTAGTCATAGTGAGAAACAAAGACGATAAAAGTGGTATTACTGACAACACTGACATTTGGGGCATGATTTTTACTCGGAGCCGAGAACCCAGTGGGTGGATAGATATTCACTGGGGGGACCCGGGAGTCAAGTGAGTGCGTCACAATCTGTGATTCAGTCTTGGGTATAATTTCAAAATTTGCAGATGACACGAAACTCAGAAATGTAGTAAACAATTTGGAGGATAGCAACAGACTTCAGGAGGGCATAGACAGACTGGTGAAATGGGCAGACACTTGGCAGATTAAATTTAATGCAGAGAAGTCCAAAGTAAGAGGAATGGTAGGAAGAATGAGGAGAGGTAATATAAACGAAATAGTACAATTTTAAAGGGGGTGCAGGAACAGAGAGACCCGGGGTGCTCATGCACAAATCTTTGAAGGCGGCAGAACAAGTTGAGAAGGCTGTTAAAAAAGCATATGGGATCCTGGGCTTTATTAATAGAGGCATAAAGTACAAAAACAAGGAAGTTATGCTAAACCTTTATAAAACACAGGTTAGGCTCCACTTCAGGAAGGATGTCAAGGCCCTGGAGAGGGTGCAGAAGAGATTTACTGGAATGGTGCCAGAGATGAGGGACTTCAGTTATGTGGAGAGACTGGAGAAGCTGGGGTTGTTCACCTTAGAACAGAGAAAGTTAAGGGGAGATTTGATAGAGGTGTTCAAAATCATGACAGAGTAAATAAGGAGAAACTGTTCCCAGTGGCAGAAGGGTCAGTAACCAGAGGACACAGATTTAAGGTGATTGGCAAAAGAACCATTGGCGACATGAGGAAACATTTTTTATACAGCGAGTTGTTATGATCTGGAATGCACTGCCTGAAAGGGTGGTGGAAGCAGATTCAATAGTAACTTTCAAAAGGGAATTGGATAAATACTTGAAGGGAAAAAATTGACAGGGCTATGGGGAAAGAGCAGGGGAATGAGACTAATTGGATAGTTCTTTCAAAGAGCCGGCACAGGCACGATGGGCTGAATGGCTTCCTCTTGTGCTGTACCTACTATGATGTTAGTATGAATCAGGGAGGTGAGGGGGGGGGGGGGGGTGTGGTTGGAGACATCGGAGGAGGGGAGGCCGGCCATGGGCTGTCCTCCATGGGGGGGTCTCGGCCACTGGGTGGGGGGGGGTCTGCCAATGTGGGGGCGGGGGTGTCGGCCAATTGCGGGCTCCGATCGTGCCAAGTGGGCTTATTGGGCCTGGATGAAACACTCCTGCTCCTCCGGGCCCACAGGCAGTGCAATAAAGGCACTTACCTCATGGATCCGGCCCTTCTCGCCTCCTCTCACCAGAACCTGTGCAGGTAAGGTTAAATACCTTTTACCTTTATAATGCACAAAAAATTAAGTGCCTCAACTATCGCAATGAGGTATGTTGCCCCTTTAGCAATCCGCCGCCAGCATTAATAGAGGATGTAACTTCTGGGTTTCGGATGTGCGTGCATCCAAACGCGCCTGGGTTAAACACGCTGGAGCCTGGTTGTGGTCTCACTTCAAAAATCTGTTATTTTTACCTCCCACCCGCCCCCAACCCACCCGTTCTTTGGGGTTAAAATTACCCCCTTGGAGTCTGCTCATTACAGAAAAAAATATAGGACCCAATGCCTTCTTTGCTGAAAAGATACTCTTTGCTTATCCTCGCGGAGTGCGGCAGGACAGAGTGAAGCAACTGTGAGTTTGGTGAGTGTGGGAGTTCGGTGAAGTGGGGGAAGGAGGTGCTGCTTTGCCTTGCTTTTCTTAACTTTTTCCGCAGAGCGGCAGCGGACCAGAGCGGCAGAAGACTGAGAGTGGGGAATAAAAGCAGCAGCAGACCTGCGACAAGTGAAAACTACTGTGCGACGTCACAGGTGAGGCAGGAGAGTCCGAGAGGTGAGCACAGTATAAAAGGAGAGACCGAGAGCGGGAGGAGAGTCTGAGAGGTGAACACAGTGTAACCCTAAGGCAAGTCATGGCAGCACAGCTCGCACCCGTGTATGCTCCTCCTGCACTATGTGGGAAGTCATGGACACTACCAGTGTCCCTGGTGACCATGTGGTGGATGTGTGTCCAACTGCAGCTATTGGCTAACCGCATTTTGGAGCTGGAGCTGTGGGTGGATTCACTGTGGAGCATCCGTGATGCTGAGACCATCGTGAATAGCACGTTCAGTGAAATGGTCACACCGCAAGTAAAGAATACACAGACAGAAAGGAAATGGGTGACCGCCAGGCAAAGTAAAAGGACTAGGCAGGTAGAGCAGGAGTCCCCTGGGGCCATCTCCCTATCAAACAGATATACCGCTTTGGATACTGTTGGGGGAGATGGCTTATCAGGGGAAAGCAGCAAGAGCCAAGTTCGTGACTTGCTGTCCAAAAAATGGGAGCAGTGGTTATGATCTGAAGTTATTGAAGTCAATGTGGAGTCCGGAAGGTTGTAAAGTGCCTAATCGAAAGATGAGGTGCTGTTCCTCAAGTTTCCATTGAGCTTCATTGGAACAGTGTAAGAGGCCGAGGACAGAGAGGTCAGAGTGGGACGGGGAATTAAAATGGCAAGTGACCGAAGGTCAGGGTCACGCTTGCGGACTGAGTGGAGGTGTTCGGCAAAGTGATCACCCAATCTGCGTTTGATCGCCCAATGTAGAGAAGACCGCATTGTGAGCAGCGAATACATAGGAACATAGGAACAGGAGTAGGCCATTCAGCCCCTTGTGCCTGCTCCGCCATTTGATAAGATCATGGCTGATCTGTGATCTAACTCCATATACCTGCCTTTGGCCCATATCCCTTAATACCCTTGGTTGCCAAAAAGCTATCTATCTCAGATTTAAATTTAGCAGTTGAGCTAGCATCAATTGCCGTTTGCGGAAGAGAGTTCCAAACTTCTACCACCCTTTGTGTGTAGAAATGTTTTCTAATCTCGCTCCTGAAAGGTCTGGCTCTAATTTTTAGACTGTGCCCCCTACTACTAAAATCCCCAACCAGCGGAAATAGTTTCTCTCTATCCACCCTATCCGTTCCCCTTAATATCTTATAAACTTCGATCAGATCACCCCTTAACCTTCGAAACTCTAGAGAATATAACCCCAATTTGTGTAATCTCTCCTCGTAACATAACCCTTGAAGTCCGGGTATCATTCTAGTAAACCTACGCTGCACTCCCTCCAAGGCCAATATGTCCTTCCGAAGGTGCGGTGCCCAGAACTGCTCACAGTACTCCAGGTGCGGTCTAACCAGGGTTTTGTATAGCTATAGTGATTGTAAGGGGAACAGATAGGCGTTTCTGTGGCCGCAAACGTGACTCCAGGATGGTATGTTGCCTCCCTGGTGCTAGGGTCAAGGATGTTGCAGAGCAGCTGCAGGACATTCTGGAGGGGGAGGGTGAACAGCCAGTAGTCGTGGTCCATATCTGTACCAACGACATAGGTAAAAAAAGGGATGAGGTCTTGCAAGGTGAATTTAAGGAGTTAGGAGATAAATTAAAAATTAAATTAAAAAGCAGGACTTCAAAGGTAGTGATCTCAGGATTACTACCAGTGCCACGTGCTAGTGAGTATAGGAACAGGAGAATAGACTGGATGAATGCGTGGCTGCAGGGATGGTGCAGGAGGGAGGGATTTAGATTCCTGGGACATTGGGACCAGTTCTGGGGAAGACGGGACCTGTACAAGCAGGACGGGTTACACCCGAGCAGGACTGGGACCAATGTCCTCGTGGGGGTGTTCGCTAGTGCTGTTGGGGAAGGTTTAAAATAGAGTGGCAGGGGGATGGGAACCTGAGCAGGATGACAGAAGGGAGTAAAGTTGAGAGCAGCAAGAGAGGGGAAGACCCAGGGGAAATTTATAATACAAATAGTACAAACAGTTGTTCAAGAACAAGTGAAAGGGAAAAGCGTAGAACAGCAGAAAGAAAGTGTACTTTAGACACTACAGATAAAGTGAAAACTAGAAGGCATAAGGCGATTAACCCAGCATCAAAGCTGAAGGTCAGGCTAGGGTCTGTGGCCCAACTAAGAGTTCTATATACAAATGCATGGAGTATAAGGAATAAATTAATTGAACTACAGGTTCAAATTCAAATTGGAGGGTATGATGTGATAGCTATTACAGAGACATGGCTGCAGGATGGTCAGGATTGGGAACTAAATATACCGGGTTATAAGGTCTGCAGGAGAGACAGGGAAAATGGGAGAGGGGGAGGAGTAGCCTTAATGATTAGAGATGAAATCACTTCTATGATAAAAGAGGATATAACGAGAGGTAAGCAGCCAACAGAGACCTTATGGGTTGAATTGAGAAATAGGAAAGGATCTAAGACGATAGTGGGAGTTGTGTATAGGACCCCTGGCAGCAGCTCTGAAGTGCTAGATTGTATAAATGCAGAGATTAGACAAGTGTGTAACAAAGGCATAGTGATCTTAATGGGGGACTTTAACCTTCACATAGATTGGGGAAAGCAGACTAGCAACTGTCAGAAAGGTAGTGAATTTCTTGAGTGTGTCCGGGATAGTTTTCTGCAGCAGTATGTCCTAGAGGCAACAAGGGGGCAAGCCATGCTAGATTTAGTAATGAGTAATGAACCAGATTTAGTTAACGGCTGAACTGTACGCAGACATCTATCCAATAGCGATCATAACATGATCGAGTTCAATGTAGTGCTTGAAAGGGAAAAAAGTGAATCAGCTGCGAAGATTCTAGACTTGGGTAAGGCCGACTTCAATGGGATGAGACAGAGACTGTCAACAGTAAACTGGGCAAATCTGTTAATGGGTAAAACGATTGATGATCAGTCGGAAATGTTTAAAGAAACATTTAACATGATACAGAATCGGTTTATACCTCTGAGGGGCAAGAACTCTACTTGCCAAAAAAAAACAGCCATGGACAACTAGAGGGGTAAGGGACAGTATAAGACATAAGGAAAGGGCATACAAAAAGGCAAAAAATGGCACAGATCCTGGCGAATGGGAAAGATACAAAGATCAACAAAGGGTCACAGAATAGATAGTAAGAGCTAGAAAAAGAGAGTATGAAAAGAAACTTGCAAGGGATATCAAAACCAATACGAAGAACTTTTCTCGTTACATTAGGAAAAAGAGGGTGGTCAGGAGCAGTGTTGGCCCCTTAAAAACTGAAAGTGGGGATATTGTCATTGACAATGGGGAAATGGCGGACATGTTGAACGATTACTTTGCGTCAGTATTTACAGTAGAAAAAGAGGATAGCATGCCGGAAATCCCAAGAAAACTAATATTGAATTGGGGACAAGGACTCAATAAAATTAATATAAGTAAAGCGACAGTAATGAAGAAAATAATAGCACTAAAGAGTGACAAATCCCCAGGACCAGATGGTTTCCATCCCAGGGTTTTAAAGGAAGTAGGTGAGCAGATTGCAGATGCCCTAACGAGAATCTTTCAAAGTTCTCGAGATTCAGGAACTGTCCCTCTAGATTGGAAAATTGCACATGTCACTCCGCTTTTTAAGAAAGGAGAGAGAGGGAAACCAGGGAATTATAGACCAGTTAGCCTAACATCTGTTGTGGGGAAAATGCTGGAGTCTATAATTAAGGATAGGGTGACTGAACACCTCGAGAATTTTCAGTTAATCAGAGAGAGCCAGCATGGATTTGTGAAAGGTAGGTCGTGCCTGACAAACCTGATTGAATTTTTTGAAGAGGTGACTAAAGTAGTGGGCAGGGGATTGTCAATGGGTGTTATTTATATGGACTTCCAGAAGGCATTTGATAAGGTCCCACATTAGAGACTGTTAGCTAAGATAGAAGCCCATGGAATCGAGGGAAAAGTATGGACTTGGTTAGGAAGTTGGCTGAGCGAAAGGCGACAGAGAGTAGGGATAATGGGAAGGTACTCACATTGGCAGGATGTGACTAGTGGAGTCTTGCAGGGATCTGTCTTGGGGCCTCAATTATTCACAATATTTATTAACGACTTAGATGAAGGCATAGAAAGTCTCATATCTAAGTTTGCCGATGACACAAAGATTGGTGGCATTGTAAGCAGTGTAGATGAAAACATAAAATTACAAAGTGATATTGATAGATTAGGTGAATGGGCAAAACTGTGGCAAATGGAATTCAATGCAGACAAATGTGAGGTCATCCACTTTGGATCAAAAAAGGATAGAACAGGGTACTTTCTAAATGGTAAAAAGTTAAAAACAGTGGATGTCCAAAGGGACTTAGGGGTTCAGGTATATAGATCATTGAAGTGTCATGAACAGGTGCAGAAAATAACCAATAAGGCTAATTGAATGCTGGCCTTTATATCTCGAGGACGAGAGTACAAGGGGGCAGAAGTTATGCTGCAGCTATACAAAACCCTGGTTAGACTGCACCTGGAGTACTGTGAGCAGTTCTGGGCACCGCACCTTCGGAAGGACATATTGGCCTTGGAGGGAGTGCAGCGTAGGTTTACTAGAATGATACCCGGACTTCAAGGGTTAAGTTACGAGGAGAGATTACACAAATTGGGGTTGTATTCTCTGGAGTTTAGAATGTTAAGGGGTGATCTGATCGAAGTTTATAAGATATTAAGGGGAACAGATAGGGTGAATAGAGAGAAACTATTTCCGCTGGTTGGGGATTCTAGGAGTAGGGGGCACAGTCTAAAGATTAGAGCCAGACCTTTCAGGAGCGAGATTAGAAAACATTTCTACATACAAAGGGTAGAAGAAGTTTGGAACTCTCTTCCACAAATGACAATTGATGCTAGCTCAATTGCTAAATTTAAATCTGAGATAGATAGCTTTTTGGCAATCAAAGGTATTGAGGAATATGGGCCAAAGGCAGGTATATGGAGTTAGATCACAGATCAGCCATGATCTTATCAAATGGCAGAGCAGGCACGAGGGGCTGAATGGCCTACTCCTGTTCCTATGTTCCTATGTTTATTTCAATCCTCACTGCAGTACTGACAAACTCTAGGACCTCCACCCAGTTCTGCTAAATCACAGGACCATCAAAGACCAACACTGACCCCATTGCTGCTAAAGTTCAGGACTACCCCAAAGTGCAGTTAAACCCCATTCCCTCCCCTCAGTACTGGTAAATACCAAATTTCTACCTCAAACTGCTGCATCTTGCATGCTATCTTGCTGTATATTTTCAGCTTTAAAAATGGCAAAGCAGAAAAATTAAATACATAGGCTAAGGAATATATAAAAGACACTCATTTACAGTTTTCATAGAATAATGGACAGAGTCTTGAAATGTATCCCCCAAAATGCCAGAAAAATACAGGTATACCATTTAATAAAGATAAAATTGGATTCAGTCATTGTAGATCAGTGGCCCTGATGTAATCCCCTATGTTGCATAAACACCCCTGTTGTGATAAAATAGCAAATCATCTGATGAACATGAGGACCACAAGAGATCTACTAGTGTTTTAAAAAAAATTACAAAGGAGTTTAGCATAGATAATCAATTCTCAACTTGTTCCAGTGATGAGTATATGTTAAAATGTTCACGATGCAGTTGACTGGAGCTGCAACATGAAGCCCTGAAGAGGTAGGATGCATAATGTGGAGGCTGTGGGCCCGCCCACAGGGTCAAGGAAAATCATTTGGGTAATGGGTAAGCAAAAGATGGTGTACAGAATATTAAATGTAACACTTACTGCTTGCTGATTGAGAGAGAGATCTGGGAATTAATGGGGTTAAATCTTTGAAACCGTCATTCCTGTTCTTGCTGCAGTGTATAAAAAAATAGAAAACAGAAATAAGATACTGGGTTGTATCAGCAGAGGCTTTATTTCTCCAATGCTCCTCTTCATTGGTCTCCCAAGCTCGATCTCCAGATCATCCAAAAGTCTACTGCCTGCAACCCATCCCAAACTAAGTTCTGCTTACCCATCACCCTTGTCCGTGCATACTTCTATTGACACCCCATCTCCAAATGTAATGAATTCACTTCACTTACAAATCCCCTTCCAAGACTTTGTCCCACCTTGCCTCTGTAACCTACAATCCTGATTCACAGCTCACACCTTCCACCTTAAAGTGCCAGCCTTGGCTCAGTGGTAGCATCTGTGCTTCTGGATCGGGTCATGGGAGTGCTACATTATCGGAGGTATTGTCTTTTGCATAAGACATTAAACCAAGTCTTCATTTGCCCACTCCGGTGAATGTAAAAGATCCCCTGGGAGTATTCAACGAAGAGCACGGGGCTTCTCTTGGTGTCCTGACCAACATTTATCCCTCAACCAATACCACCAAAAATAGATAAACTGGTTATTCATCTCACTTAATGTTTGTGGGATCTTGCTGTACGTTAATTGGCTTCCGTATTCTAAATGTAAGATCTTTCATTTCGTTCCACTCTTCTCTGAATCTCCTCTTTCACCATTCCGTCAATGGACGATCCAACAAACACCTCAACTCCGACCTGGAATTCACTCCCTAAACTCTTCACCTTGCTACTTCTCTCCCCTTTCAAAAACCTCCTCAAAATCCATTTCCTCAATCATGCGTTCTGTCATCCCGTCTAATCATTCTTCTACTGCTGCTTGGTGTTTGTTACTCCCCCTCCTTTTTCTCCTCTACAAAGCACATTCATACATTTATTATGTTAAAGGCACTATATAATTTAAATTGTACTGTTGCTGTATGAGGCCTTGCTCTAGCCCCTTTTGGAGTACTTTGTACAGTTCTGGCTGTCAATTATAGCAAGTATATTATTGCCTTTGAGAGGCTACAGAGGCAAACAACAAAGATGTTTCCAGGTATCAAGAATCCATATTAGGATGAAAAGTTAAGGGAATTAGGCATGTACATTTTGCAAAAAGGGAGGACTTGAGATAACCTAATTGAAGTTTTCAAGATTATGAGAAGATTGGCAAAGTTTATTCAGACAATGTATTTGCAGCAGTGAAATACCTGGGAATGCAGTTAGCAATTATAAAGTTAGAAGTCAGATGGAACTTTCTCACCCAAAGCGTGATAAAGTTGTGGAATAATTTATCAGGAAATGACATTGAAGCAAATTGGTTCAAGAGGCAAAAGTTTGAAGGCAGGTAGGTAACAAAGTGGGATGGGCTTATTAGCCAAATAGCCTTTCCTTGTTGTTATGTGAGTCTTCATCAAGTCAATCTTGTGTTCCCCCTAAAAAGAAAGACTTGCATTTATATAGTGCCTTTCACGACCTCAGGACATCCCAAAGCACTTTATAGTCACTGAAGTATTTTTGAAGTGTATTCACTGTTGCAATGTAGGAAAACATGGCAGTCAATTTGTTCACAGCAAGTTCCCATAAACAGCAATGTGATAATGATCAGATTTAGTGATGTTGGTTGAGGGATAAATATTGGCTAGGACACCGGGGAGAACTCCCCTGCTCTTATTTGAAATAGTGCCATGGGAGTTTTTACGTCCACTCATCCACTTGAGAGGGCAGAAGGGGCTTTGGTTTAATGTCTTATCCGAAGGACTAGTAGCCTGCCAAGAGTAGAATTGGCAGTGGCCTATATTTGGCCTTCCATACCATTGACTTGGCTACATCAAAATACATGGACTGGGAGGGGTCAGTAATGAGATAAAAACAGGGTTGGTAAAAGGGGTAATAGATCCTGAAAAATGAGTGATGTGAAAAATAACTCCATGGAGTTGATACCTCCATTTACGGTACTATTATGGTTACTAGGTACTGGTGGTGGCATTTACTTTCAAACAACGGTTTTGATTCTGCCAGCAGAATACAGGCATATTTTACAATTTTTCTGATCATGAATTTCCATGATCCCCAGTGAGCAATCATCTTAAATACAACATGTGTATCCTTATATGAATAAGCCATCAAATTCAAGTCCTTGCTTTTTTCTTGTCTGGTAGTGGCTTCAGCCAGAAGGTTTTATTTCCTTGTTGTAAATCAAATGCCTGTTCCACTAGAGCATATAAATGTGAATACAAATCAGTCCTTAGAGTATTAGCCATTCAGCGGTGTCACAACTGATTGTACGATGTCAGCCTTAATTGAATCGTGAGATAACTGATCTTCTCTTACAGGGTATGCCTAAATGGCTCAATAAATTTGCACTCTGTCAGGAGCTGTATAATAGACCAGTTGGCAGTTAACAAGCAAACAAAATGAGCTCCTGTCTCCGTTATTGGTGCTATTATGTGTCTGCATTTTAAATATTTACTGTCGGTGAGGTCCAGGTTGCAAAGCATCTCAGCAACCATCTCCCAAGCTGTTGAGTTCTGAGGTTAACTCTTCTCTGTTTGCAATTTATAAAAGGAACCCATGCCCTCTCATCGCGCTAAACTGACCTGGGGATAAAATTTAATCTTTATTGCTTCCATCACAGAGCAATGCCCACCAGGAGCACATATCGGAAATTCAGGTGAAACCCCTCCCCCCTCACCCCCATTCGTGGGCCCATGATTTTCCATCCATTCATATTAATGAATATAAGAATGTGGGATGCGAATCAGGTGCCGCTGAATTCCTGATCTCGTATTCAGCATGTAAAATGTTGCGCCCGGAACACTAAAGTATCCCGGCCAATATTTATCCCTCAAACAACATCACTAAAACAGGGTGTCTGGTCATTATCACATTGCTGTTTGTGGGATCTTGCTGTTTTCAAATTGGCTGCCATGTTTCCCTACATTACAACAGTGACTACTCTTCAAAAGTACCTAATTGGCTGTAAAGTGCTTTGGGACTACCGAGATCATGAAAGGCGCAATATAAATGCAAGTTCTATCATTCTTTTTCTTTTAAAGACAAAAAAATATCCCCTTGTTCTAAGGTGAACTTGATCTTTTTGATTGCATTGCTTGATGACATAAGAGGTGGAAATTTTAGAAGCCCCAACGCACCAGCAAAGCCTGGTACACAGTGGATGGCTTATTGGAAAATCACAAGTACACTGCTGTAATCTTCCATCCGATGCCCTTGCAATTTTCCAATAACCCAATTGCTGCGTAAGATTCCTACTGGTTGGTGTGGAGTCTCGGAAAATCCCGTCCTAGGTTGGTTGTATTACGAAGATTTCATGAAAATGTTGAAGAATTTGAGCTTGGGGTTGAAGCATAATATAGGACAGTGTTAAGGGAGAGATTTTCTCAGCATCTAACCTATCCTATAGCTGACCTGGCAGTCCTTGATTGGGCAGTGCAGAGCGAGCTTTACTCTGGATTTCACCTGTACTGTATCAAATCTGGTAATACTTGATTGAGCAATTGAAAGGGAGTTTCAACCTGCATCAAACCCATGGCATGTCTGACCCTTGAGTGATTTATGGGCCAATAAGAAGTGAGCTTTTATTCCATATCTAAGTCATGGCATAATCTGATCAGGGAGTGCTTGAAGCTTATTATGACCCATTGCAATTACACACTTAAAGCTAATGGATTATTGTTACTGGTATTAGCGGATGAATGCGTAATGCATTTGCATGTTCATTCCTATGTCTGTTATTTTAATAAAGGTGTTATGCTGTTTAAAATAAAATGTTTGTCCAACAGTAAATTCTAGCCTTTTAATTCAGAATTATACATAAGAAAAGATAGCTGTTCTTAAATTTGAAAACAAAATGAAAATGTTTGCCCACCGAGTCAGGTATGATAGAGGTTAGATGCGGAGTAAAGCTTCCTTTGCTCTGCCCAACATATTGAACCCCAAATCCATTCTTACAGGTGGCACAGATCCATTCTTACAGATGGCGGCTCACCACCACCTTCTCAAGGGCAATTAGGGATGGGCGATAAATGCTGGCCTCACCAGCGACGCCCACATCCCATGAACGAATTTAAAAAAAGAGAAGTCACTTTAATGCCATCAGTCTGGGCTGAATTTGAGCTCAAGTCCCAGACATGACGCAACATTATGCTCCAACTCAGCTAACCACCAATATATAAGATCCACTAAATAGTATAAGCATTTATTTAACTACTTTTTTTCTTTACTTGTATAGTAAACTGCAGATCAATACTGGGCATATCCCTGATCCATACATCCAGCTGTAATGCACCAGATCGCATTCTTTATTTCTAATTGCTGCAAATAACACCTCTTCGAGACACACGATAATCCCTAATTATTCTTTCTTTTGTCACTCAACACAATGAACACTCTAAATCCAATATATCTTGTCTCACTGGCAACTTATTAGAAAAGATTATCGTTTGTACAATAAAATTGTTACATTTGGGTTCAATAATAGGGTGTCTGATTTAATTGGTCGTGAAAAAAATATGATAAATTGTTGGTGTTTGCATCAGCATGCTTCATTCAGCTACGATGCTTAGAATGGCACTTAAAAGATGGAGTTATAAGCAATGAGGGAGAGTAAGGGAGGATGGCTAATGTCACCTGAGCTATTTAACTAATGGTGCTACTCCACATTTATTTCTTCAACTTCTATTTAAAAAAAGTCAGTAGATGAATATTTACATTGAATCCATGCCTTTTTACAACGCTGCCAAACCAGAACAATTGCAGGCAACTTCCCTTTAGTTTTGCGAGTTGCTGCCAAACCTGCCTCCCCGCGCACGTTTCTATTCAAATGAAGGTGCTTAGGGGGCTCACCTTGCACAGTTTGGTGAGACCAACTATCCATGCTGCTGAAATGGGCGTGACTGCACCAAGAGCAAGAGCAGCCCGATTTTATGAGATTCGTAAAATCGGAGTTACACTCTCAACATGGCATTTACACGAGAGTACATTGATGCCACAATGGTGTATGTTTGCACAGTAATTTAACATGTTTCAGGTCTGGTGTGGACAGCCCAGTCAGACTGGATGCACAGCGCCTATCCCACCTTTTCTGGGGGTGTTTTTGAGCTGGTTCACTCATTCTGCATACATCCTCACACTGGCTCCAACCTGCTCCTCTCTCTTTGGGGTTTGGAGGGGGGGGTTGGTGTCATGCGGTTTGAGAGGGGACCAGTTGCATTGGCCTCCGGGAAGTGGTCTACACTGCTTGACACTTTCCCAGCTCCAGGTGGAGTTCATACATTGCATGGTCTGACTGGCATATGTCCAAATGTAAGGAATCTTACAACACCAGGTTATAGTCCAACAGTTTTACATTTGTACACCCCAGTCCATCACCGGCATCTCCACATCATGGCATATGTCCGACATGTGGTTAATCCACATGTGTGTGGTGGGAGGAGCAGAGATTCAGCATTGTAGAGGATGCATCTTCTTGCTGCCAACAGTGAGAGTTATGCGATTTTACGCCTTTCAGATAGATCGTGTATCCCTGGGGACAGGACCAGCAGACGGGGGAAGTGTGTTTTAGGGGGTATCCATGCCTTTGTGACTCCCCAAAATGGTTGGATCTGGTGCAGGACCAGACGTGTATAAAAGGGCCATCCTGGGCGGAGCAGAGAGAGGAAGATCTGGCAGAGAGGTTTGTCCATCCCTGATGGAACCCGCTGGATTTTCTATCCATCAGTTTCAATGGAAGGAAATTCCGTGGGTTCTGTTGCCAGCACCCAAACCTTCCAGCCGGATTTTTCTTTCTGTGCTCTCTATCCTATAGCACAACGCATGATAAGTGATCCCAAGGAGAATGCTGCAGAAGATTAGTAATTGGAGATCTACTGCCTGGATCCAGAAGGATAAGAGGGACACCCGGGTTGAGAGGAACTAATTTGTGTATGGTAGCATAGTGGTTATGTTACTGAACTAGTAATCCAGAGGCCTGGACTAATAATTCAGAGTCATGAGTTCAAATCCTGCCATGGCAGCTGGGGAATTTAAATTCAATTAATAAAATCTAGAATTAGTATCAGTAAAGGTGGCCATGAAACTACCGGATTGTCGTAAAATCCCATCTGGTTCACGAATGTCCTTTAGCCTTACCTGGTCTGGCCTGTATGTGACTCCAGACCCACAGTAATGTGGTTGATTCTGAATTGCCCTCTGAAATGGCCTAGCAAGCCACTCAGTTGTACAATCTCGCTAAAAAAGTTATAAGAATAAAACCGGACGAACCACCCTGCACCGGACCACTAGGCACCGGACACGACAAAGGCAAACCAAGCCTAGTCAACCCTGCAAAGTCCTCCTCACTAACATCAGGGGACTTGAGCCAAAATTGTGAGAGCTGTCCCACAGACTAGCCAAGCAACAGCCTGACATAGCCATACTCACAGAATCATACCTTTCAGCCAAAGTCCCAGACTCTTCCATCACCATTTCCGGGTATGTTCTGTCTCACCGGCAGGACAGACCCACCAGAGGTGGCAGTACAGTAATATACAGAGAGGAGGGACTGGCCCTGGGAGTCTTCAACATTGACTCCGGACCCCATGAAATCTCATGGCATCAGGTCAAACATGGGCAAGGAAACCTCCTGCTGATTACTACCTACCATCCTCCCTCAGCTGATGAATCAGTCCTCCTCCATGTTGAACACCACTTGGAAGAAGCACTGAAGAGCACAGAATCTACTTTGGATTGGGGACGTCAATATCCATCACCAAGAGTGGCTCGGTAGCACCACTACTGACCGAGCCCTGAAGGACATAGCTGCGAGACTGGGCCTGCGGTAGGTGGTGAGTGAACCAACACGAGGGAAAAACCTACTTGACCTCGTCCTCACCAATCTACCTGTCGCAGATGCATCTGGCCATGACAGTACTGGTAGGAGTGACCACGGCACAGTCCTGTGGAGACGAAGTCCCGTCTTCGCACTGAGGACACCATCCAACGTGTTGTGTGGCACTACCACCGAGCTAAATGGGATAGATTCAGAACAGATCTAGCAGCTCAAAACTGGGCGTCCATGAGGCGCTGTGGGCCATCAGCGGCTGCAGAATTGTATTCCAGCACAATCTGTAACCTCATGGCCCGGCATATTCCTCACTCTACCATTACCAACAAGCCAGGGAATCAACCCTGTTTCAATGAGGAGTATAGAAGAGCATGCCAGGAGCAGCACCAGGCGTACCTAAAAAAGAGGTGCCAACCTGGTGAGGCTATAACTCAGGACTACATGCATGCTAAACAGCGGAAGTAACATGCTATAGACAGAGCTAAGCGATTCCACAAACAACAGATGAGATCAAAGCTCTGCAGTCCTGCCACATCCAGTCGTGAATGGTGGTGGACAATTCAACAACTAACGGGAGGAGGAGGCTCTGTGAAAATCCCCATCCTCAATGATGGTAGAGTCCAGCACGTGAGTGCAAAAGACAAGGCTTAAGTATTTGCAACCATCTTCAGCCAGAAGTGCCGAGTGGATGATTCATTTCGGCCTCCTCCCGATATCCCCACCATCACAGAAGCCAGTCTTCAGCCAATTCGATTCACTCCATGTGATATCAAGAAACGGCTGAGTGCACTGGATACAGCAAAGGCTATGGGCCTTGACAACATTCCGGCTGTAGTGCTGAAGACTTCTGCTCCAGAACTAGCCACGCCTCTAGCCAAACTGTTCCAGTACAGCTACAATACTGGCATCCACCCGACAATGTGGAAAATTGCCCAGGTATGTCCTGTCCACAAAAAGCAGGACAAATCCAATCCGGCCAATTACCGCCCCATCAGTCTACTCTCAATCATCAGCAAAGTGATGGAAGGTATTGTCGACAGTGCTATCAAGCGTCACTTACTCACCAATAACCTGCTCACCGATGCTCAGTTTGGGTTCCGTCAGGACCACTCGGCTCCAGACCTCATTACAGCCTTGGTCCAAACATGGACAAAAGAGCTGAATTCCAGAGATGAGGTGAGAGTGACTGCCATTGACATCAAGGCACCATTTGACCGAGTGTGACACCAAGGAGACAGAGTAAAATTGAAGTCAATGGGAATCAGGGTGAAAACTCTCTCATGGCTGGAGCCATACCTAGCACAAAGGAAGATGGTAGTGGTTGTTGGAGGCCAATCATCTCAGCCCCAGGACATTGCTGCAGGTGTTCCTCAGGGCAGTGTCCTAGGCCCAACCATCTTCAGCTGCTTCATCATTGACCTTCCCTCCATCATAAGGTCAGAAATGGGGATGTTCGCTGATGATTGCACCATGTTCGGTTCCATTCGCAACCCCTCAAATAATGAAGCAGTCCGAGCCCGCATGCAGCAAATCCTGGACAACATCCAGGCTTGGGCTCATAAGTGGCAATTAAAATTCACGCCAGATAAGTGACAGACAATGTCCACCTCCAACAAGACAGAGTGTAACCACCTCCCCTTGACATTCAAAGCATTACCATCGCCGAATCCCCCACCACCAACATCCTGGGAGTCACCATTGATCAGAAACTTAACTGGACCAGCCATATAAATACAGTGGCTACAAGAGCAGGTCAGAGGCTGGGTATTCTGGGGCGAGTGACTCACCTCCTGACTCCCCAAAGCCTTTCCACCATCTACAAGGCACAAGTCAGGAGTGTGATGGAACACTCCCCACTTGCCTGGATGAGTGCAGCTCCAACAACACTCAAGAAGCTCGACACCATCCAGAACAAAGCAGCTCGTTTGATTGGCACCCCATCCACCACCCTAAATGTTCATTCCCTTCCCACCGGCGCACTGTGGCTGCAGTGTGTACCATCCACAGGATGCACTGCAGCAACTCGCCAAGGCTTCTTCGACAGCACCTCCCAAACCCGCGACCTCTACCACCTAGGAGGACAAGGGCAACAGGCACATGGGAACAACACCACCTGCACGTTCCCCTCCAAGTCACACACCATCCTGACTTGGAAATATATCGCCGTTCCTTCATCGTCGCTGGGTCAAAATCCTGGAACTCCCTTCCTAACAGCACTGTGGGAGAACCGTCACCACACGGACTGCAGCGGTTCAAGAAGGCGGCTCACCACCACCTTCTCAAGGGCAATTAGGGAATGGCAATAAATGCTGGCCTCGCCAGCGACACGCACATCCCATGAACGAATAAAAAAAAACTAATCATGCTTTTCAGAATGCTAACTGTTTCTCAAGTGCATTGCCCTCTCATGTGCTAAATACAGAAGGCAAAACATCGATTAGTTTTGGGCTGATGCACATGACAGGGTGTAAGGGAACCGAGAATAATAAGGTGTAGTAATTACTAATAGACCTGCAAGGTGTTGGAAATCATAAAACTTTCAGCTTTCATGGTTTACAGATTTGAAATTTTCATGCCAACTTCTAATGCCAACTTTCACTTTTATTTTATTCATCCACAGATTATGGAACAGTTCCTGCAGATTGGAGGGTGGCAAATGTAACCCCACTATTTAAAAAAGGAGGGAGAGAAAACAGGGAACTACAGACCGGTTAGCCTAACATCAGTAGTAGGGAAAATGGTAGAGTCTATTATAAAGGATGTGATAACAGGACACTTAGAAAATATCAACGGGATGAGACAAAGTCAACATGGATTTATGAAAGGGAAATTGTGTTTGACAAACCTACTGGAGTTTTTTGAGGATGTAACTGGTAGAATAGATAAGGGAGAACCAGTGGATGTGGTTTATTTGGATTTTCAGAAGGCCTTTGATAAAGTCCCACGTAAGAGGTTAGTGTGCAAAATTAAAGTACATGGGATTGGCGGTAATATACTGGCATGGATTGAAAATTGGTAAACACACAGGAAATAGAGAGTAGGAATAAATGGGTCTTTTCAGGGTGGCAGGCAGTGACTAGTGGGGTAATGCAGGCATCAGTGCTTGGGCCCCAGCTAATCACAATATATATCAATGATTTGGATGAGGGAACCAAATGTAATATTTCCAAGTTTGCTGACGACACAAAACTAGGTGGGATCATGAGTTGTGAGGCGGATGCAAAGAGGCTTCAAGGCGATTTAGACAAGTCGAGTGAGTGGGCAAATACATGGCAGATACAGTATAACGTGGATAAATGTGAAGTTATCCACTTCGGAAGGAAAAACAGAAAGGCAGAGTATTATTTAAATGGTGATAGATTGGGGAATGTTGATGTACAAAGGAACCTGGGTGTCCTTGTACACCAGTCACTGAAAGCAAACATGCAGGTGCAGCAAGCAGTTAGGAAGGCAAATGGTATGTTGGCCTTCATTGCAAGAGGATTTGAGTGCACCAGCAAGGATGCCTTACTGCAGTTATACAGGGCCTTGGTGAGACCACACCTGGAGTATTGTGTGCAGTTTTGGTCTCCTTACCTAAGAAAGGATATACTTGCCATAGAGGGAGTGCAGCGAAGGTTCACCAGATTGATTCCTGGGATGGCAGGACTGTCGTATGAGGAGAGATTGGGTCGACTCGGCCTGTATTTACTCGAGTTTAGAAGAATGAGAGGGGATCAAATTGAAACGTGTAAAATTCTGACAGGGCTAGACAGACTGGATGCAGGGAGGATATTTCCCCTGGCTGGTAGGTCCAGAACGAGGGGTCACAGTCTCAGGATACAGGGTAGGACATTTAGGACTGAGATGAGGAGAAATTTCTTCACTCAGAGGATGGTGAACCTGTGGAATTCTCTACCACAGAAGGCTGTGGAGGCCAAGTCACTGAATATATTTAAGAAGGAGCTAGATAGATTTCTGGACACAAAAGGCATCAAGGGGTATGGGGAGAGAGCGGGAATATAGTATTGAGATAGAGGATCAGCCATGATCATATTCAGTAGCGGGGCAGGTTCAAAGTGCCGAATGGCCTACTCCTGCTCCTATTTTCTATGTTTCTATAATAAAACATCCTTGGATGTTCCCCTTTAAACAAACAAACACAATAAAGCACATACTCTTGTTTTAAAAAATAAGGTTAAAAAGGGAATTCCTCACAACTTAAAGGGAAATGAGAAACTGTGTTGTTTATAGAATTATAGAATCATACAGCATAGAAGGAGGCCATTCGGCCAATCGTGCCTCTTTAAAGATTTATCCAATTAGACCCACTCCCCTGCTCCTTCCCCATAGCCCTGCAAATTTTTCCTTTTCAAGTATTTATCCAATTCCCTTCTGAAAGTTGCTATTGAATGTGCTTCCACCACCCTTTCAGGCAGTGCATTCCAGATCATAACAACTTGGTGTGTAAAAAATTTTTTTCTCGTCTCCCCCTTGGTTCTTTTGCCAATTATCCTAAATCTGTGTCCTCTGGTTATCAATCCTCCTGCCAGTGGAAACAGTTTCTCCCTAACTACTCTATCAAAATCCTTCATAATTTTGAACATCTCTATTAAATCTTCTTTTCACATTCTATGCTCTAAGGAGAACAACCCCAGCCTTTCTAGTCTCTCCACAATCAATGAAGTCCCTCATCCCTGGCACCTTTCTCGTAAATCTCTTCTGCACCCTCTCCAAGGCCTGGACATCCTTCCTAAAGTGTGGTGCCCAGAATTGAACACAATACTCCAGCTGAGGCCTAACCAATGTTTTATAAAGGTTTAGCATAACTTCCTTGCTTTTGTACTTTATGCCTCTATTAATAAAGCCCAGGATCCCATATGCTTTTTTAACAGCTTTATCAACTTGTTCTGCTGCCTTCAAAGATTTGTGCATGTGAACCCCCAGGTCTCTCTGTTCCTGCACCCCCTTTAAAATTGTACCATTTAGTTTATATTGCCTCTCCTCATTCTTCCTTCCAAAATGCATCACTTCACACATCTCTGCATTAAATTTCATATCTGCCATGTGTCTGCCCATTTCACCAGTCTGTCTATATCCTCCTGAAGTCTGCTACTATCCTTCTCACTGTTTACTACATTTCCAAGTTCCGTGTCATCCGCAAACTTTAAAACAATACCCTGTATACCCAAGTCCAGGTCATTAATATATATCAAAAAGAGCAGTGGTCCTAATACTGACCCCTGGGGAACACCATTGTATACTTCTCTCCAGTCTGAAAGACAACCGTTCATCACTACTCTCTGCTTTCTGTCTCTTTGTCAATTTCATATCCACGCTGCCACTGCCCCTTAGTCTGAGAATTAATTTTAATTTCAGTTTTAAGGGCTGAATCCGATTTGTGCACAGAGAGTATAGATGGGAAATCACATTAAAGAAAGAAAGACCTGCATGCATATAACGCCTTTCACAACCTCAGCACGCCTCAAATGGCTTTACAATCAATGAATTACTTTTGAAGTGTAGTCACTGTTATAATATAGTAAACACAGCAGCCAATTTACACACAGCAAGCTCCAACAAACAGCAATGAAACAATGACCAATCATCTGTTTTAGATGTTGGTTGTGGGATAAAAATTGGTTAGGACACCAGGGACAACACCCTGCACTTCTTTGAATAGCACCACGGGATCTTGTACATCCACCTGAGAGGACAGATGGAGCCACAGTTTAACATCATATCCAAAAGACAGCACATCCGACAGTGCAGCACTCCCTCAGTACTGCACTGAAGTGTCAGCCTAGATTATGTGCACAAGTCTCTGACGTGAACCTTCTGACTCAGTGCTACCCACTGAGTCACATCTAATCAATAGATGGGAAACCACAGGCCCAAGACAAATCATTAGTTCAAAGCAATACATGGAATGGGTTTCCAAGTAAAAAGCCTGGACTCATTGAACAAACAATTGGATGTTGTGTTGGGGGATTGTAGGATCTTTCTGAAAGGATAGTCTGGGTGGCCTTCCTCATCCATGCTTATCTTGTGATCTTGTCAGCTGAATGCAGCTAAGCTGGCTAAGAGGTTTCAGCCTTGTGCTGGGCCTCAGAATGCTACTGATAGCTTGTTAAGCCATGTAATCTTCACAAGCCAACTGGCTGTGGAATAACATGAGGTATGATGAAAGATAAGCAAATTATGTGCAGATCATGTGCTTAAATTAATAAGCTGCATTTGTTCCTATGAGACTTGAGCATGAGGGACGGAGTTAATGAAGTATAAAAGCTAAAATTATACCATGGTTACATTTAATTTTTTAACCCTCAGCATACCTTCCTTCTTCCGTTAGCCAGAAATCTATTTCTGTTGTAACATCTGCATGCAATGGAACAGCATTGACAGCAACTGTCTGTGTGAACATAAGAACATAATAACATAAGAAATAGGAGCAGGAATAGGCCATATAGCCCCTCGAGCCTGCTCCGCCATTTAATTAGATCATGGCTGATCTTCAACCTCAACTCCACTTTCCTGCCTGATCCCCATTTCCCTTGATTCCCCTAGAGTCCAAAAACCTATCGATCTCAGCCTTGAATATACTCAATGGTTCAGCATCCACAGCCCTCTGGGATAGAGAATTCCAAAGATTCACAACCCTCTGAGTGAAGAAATGCCTCCTTATCTCAATCTTAAATGGCCAACCCCTTATCCTGCAACTAAGCCCTTTAGTTGTAGACGCTCTAGCCAGGGGAAACAACTTCTCAGCCTTTACCCTGTCAAGCCCTCTCAGAATCTTGTACGTTTCAATGAGATCACTTCTCATTCTTCTAAACTCCAGAGAGTATAGGCCGATTCTACTCAATCTCTCCTCATAGGACAAGCCTCTCAACCCAGGAATTAATCTAGTGAACCTTCGTTGCACTGCCTCTAAGACAAGTTTATCTTTCCTTAGATAAGGAGACCAAAACTGTACGCAGTACTGCAGGTGGGGTCTCATTATAGCCCTGTACAATTGTAGTGAGACTTCCTTACTCTTGTACTCCAACCCCCTTGCAATAAAGGCCAACATGCTATTTGCCTTCCTAATTGCTTGCTGTATCTGCATGCTAACTTTTTGTGTTTCTTGTACCAGGGCACCCAGGTCTCTCCGGACACCAACATTTAATAGTTTCACATCATTTAAAAAATATTCTGTTTTTCTATTCTTCCTATCAAAGTGAATAACCTCACATTTCCCCACATTATACTCCATCTGCCACCTTCTTGCCCACTCACTTAACCTGTCTATATCCTCACAGCTTACTTTCCCACCTAGCTTTGTATCGTCAGCAAACTTGGATACGCTACACTCGGTCCCTTCATCCAAGTCATTAATATAGATTGTAAATAGCTGAAGCCCAAGCTCCGATCCTTGCGGTATCCCACTAATTACAGTCTGCCAACCTGAGAATAACCCGTTTATCCCTACTGTCTGTTTTCTGTCATTAACCAATCCTCTATCCATGCTAATATGTTACCCCCAACCCCATGAGCCCTTATCTTGTGTAACAATCTTTTATGTGGCACTTTATCAAATGCCTTTTGAATGTGCTTGATGTCAAACCAGCTCCCTCATAGCGTCAGGATCAGCTAGTACTCCCAGTCACTATCTTGTGTTGCTGACTGTATCTCTGCTGATGTTAATGCAGTTTACTAACACTATTGGGATCAGTAACTTCTCTCAGTCAACAGCATACGTTACTGATGGTAGGGATGAAATTCCATGGGGTTTTCGCTGGTCTTCCACTGGAGAACGGCAGAGACCCCCCAGAGAAACAATGAAAACTCGGTTGCATGGGTCTCTGCTGTTTCTGGGAACTTCTTTAATTTAACTTGTAAGGAGCAGAACTTTTGTGTGCCCCTCACAAAGTAAATGATGAGCCAAGGCCAGGGAATCCCTAAGCTGGGAGTTAACCATTGCTGGACCTGGAAGGGGATTTGGCGTTGCAGTGTGGTCTGGTCCCCCAAAGAGGTATCAATGGACAAAGCTTCCATTAGAGTGACTTACTTTCCCATTGGATCTCAGTAACACTCAATTACATTAAATGAAAGTTGAGAGTCTGATGTGTGATGAAGGAAGCAGAGTAAATATTGAATGACGGAAAGAGTGTCTGACAAATTGTTACTTCTTGGTAGGTTGCTGTGGGGAGGTTTATTTACCTGGATGGCTTTCTGCAGTCACTAACGTACCACAGCACTGAAACCCAGGCTGACAATATATCGGAAAACAACTTTCCCCTCCGGTATTTTCACTGGCACAGGAAGGAACTCAGTAAATTGTGGTGACTTTAGTGTCTCTGATAAACTGCTAAAAAAAAAACCTTTGACATTTCTTTTGCTGACTTTATTGGCGAGGAACTCTGTGGAATTCAGAACGGTCGTCACTCCAAGAGAATGATGTGGAAATGTCACTGCTGTGCCTTGTATCTAAACTAACCGTGAGAATGACCAAGACTGGAATCCAACCCCTCCAACTTGAGTTTCAGAAAGAACTGTAAAGTAACTGCAACCTGTCAAGGGTGGGTTAAGGGAGGAAAGGTAACTCCCTCACTTGTGCCGCTCCCCCCAAGTGAAGGTGGAGCTATGTGTACCAGGAGCTCCCTGAATCTTTCCAGAAAGGCAGGTGGAGCATCCCTTATGGCTAGAGATGTGGGGCACGATTTTAAAATGCCAGCGGGATGGCAACGGTGGGGAGGGGGTAACTCGAAAAATAAATACTTACCATTCCCTACGCGATCACGATATAATTGATGGCCCTTAATGTTGGTTCCGGGTTTGCCGTCCGAAAGCTGCGCAGCGGGCAGACGGCGTACCCGCATGATCTGCTGCCAGCTGGAGCGTCTGGGTTTAAAGGGCCATTGCATCAGTGGCTTTTGCTGCACCAAGGAGTAACCACATAATTTAATAGGACAAAGTCAGCATGGCTTTACGAAGGGGAAGTCATGTCTGACAAATTTGCTTGAGTTCTTTGAGGACATAACGTACAGGGTGGATAAAGGGGAACCAGTGGATGTAGTGTATTTAGACTTCCAGAAGGCATTCGACAAGGTGCCACATAAAAGATTATTGCTCAAGATAAAGAATCACTGGATTGAGGGTAATATTCTGGCATGGGTGGAGGATTGGTTATCTAACAGGAAGCAGAGAGTTGGGATAAATGGTTTATTCTCGGACTGGCAACCAGTAGCCAGTGGTGTTCCGCAGGGGTCGGTGCTGGGTCCCCAACTCTTTACAATCTGTATTAACGATTTGGAGGAGGGGACTGAGTGTAACGTATCAAAGTTTGCAGATGATACAAAGATGGGAGGGAAAGTGGAGAGTGAGGAGGACATAAAAAGCCTACAGGGGGATATAGACAGGCTGGGTGAGTGGGTGGAGATTTGGCAGATGCAATGCAATATTGGAAAATGTGAGGTTATGCACTTTGGCAGGAAAAATCAGAGAGCAAGTTATTATCTTAATGGCGAGAAACTGGAAAGTACTGCAGCACAAAGGGATATGGGGGTCCTAGTGCAAGAAAATCAAAAAGTTAGTATGCAGGTGCAGCAGGTGATCAAGAAGGCCAATGGAATGTTGGCTTTTATTGCGAGGGGGATAGAATATAAAAACAGGGAGGTATTGCTGCAGTTATATAGGGTATTGGTGAGACCGCACCTGGAATACTGCATACAGTATTGGTGTCCATACTTAAGAAAAGACACACTTGCTCTCAAGGCAGTACAAAGAAGATTCACTCGGTTAATTCCGGGGATGAGGGGGCGGACATATGAGGAGAGGTTGAGTAGATTGAGACTCTACTCATTGGAGTTCAGAAGAATGAGAGGCGATCTTATTGAAACATATAAGATTGTGGAGGGGCTTGATCGGGTGGATGCGGTAAGGATGTTCCCAAGGATGGGTGAAACTAGAACTAGGGGGCATAATCTTAGAATAAGGGGCTGCTCTTTCAAAACTGAGATGAGGAGAAACTTCTTCACTCAGAGGGTAGTAGGTCTGTGGAATTTGCTGCCCCAGGAAGCTGTGGAAGCTACATCATTAAATAAATTTAAAACAGAAATAGGCAGTTTCCTAGAAGTAAAGGGAATTAGGGGTTACGTAGGAGCGGGCAGGAAATTGGACATGAATTTAGATTTGAGGTTAGGATCAGATCAGCCATGATCTTATTGAATGGCAGAGCAGGCTCGAGGGGCCGATTGGCCTACTCCTGCTCCTATTTCTTATGTTCTTATGTAACCACGCAGAATGTAACAGCAGAGGGGCAAGGCAGCTCCACGATTCAGTGACAGCTCACTTGAGGTGCTGCTGGCCGGGGTGAGGAGGAGGAGGGAAATATTCTACCCGGCTGACAGGAGGAAGCGCCCTGTCTCTGCCACCGAGAAGACCTGGCTCGAGGTGGCATAGGAAGTCACCAGCAGGAACAACATCTGCTGCACTTGGGTCCAGTGCTGGAAGCGTTTCAATGATCTAACTAGGTCAGCAAAAGTGAGTACACTTATTGATTCTCCTACATCTCGTGTTGCATATTACCCCTCCCCCCCGCACCACATCATTCTGCACTGCCATCACTACTCCATCACATCACTCCTCACACCCACTTAAGGCTCATCTTCAACTTACCTTCACTTCCTGAGCACTTCCTCACCTCCCCATTTGTGAACACACCATTACCACTCGCCCCAATCCTGATCCAATGTGATGGCTCTGTCTGATACTCACCCTCTGATGCATCTCTTTCAAGATCAGCCTCACCCAAAGCAATGCATTCATCGGCTGACCACTTCACCCTCACTCACTCACACGACTGTGGTTCTCCCCTTGTAGGAGATGAGAGCGCAAAATGCACGGGAGAGGACGAAGACTGGAGGGGGGGGCCACAACAAATAGTGATCCTCACAGACGCAGAGGAGGAGGTCCTTCAGATCAGCCTTAGCCTTGAGTGCCTGCCTGTCGGGGACGCCGAGACTGGCACCCCACAAACGTCTGCGACACAACTTTAACATTCACCACACACAACATGAATTGATGTTAACAATGCTTGCCATGTTGAACACCTCAGTATGATCATCGCAACATGACACATCTGTGATGATGCTTAATATTGCCTTCTGTTCTCTTCCAGGTCTTTCAGTGACCAAAGAGAGCAATTCCTCATAGGAGCTCCGGGCCTCTGAGGGGGCACCGTCACATCTTAGCGAGCCATCCACCAGCGCAGATACTCACACCTCGATGGGTGCTCCTAGTCAGTTAGTTGGGTTGGCACCTGGTGAGTCACCACCCACGTGAGTACGAGCAGACACTGGTGGGAGGGGCAGCTGTGGAGAGTCTGCCTCGGTGGGCGCACTCCTCTCCAGGCTCTGCTCAGCTGGACACATGCTGAACCCTGGGGGCCATCCTTTAAATGGAGAATTATTGAGGGACAGCAGCACATTTGCGAGGTACTGGAACAGGTGCCACGCACAATCTCCACAATTGCGAAGAGGATGGAGGAGTCCAACTCCTGCATGAGTGGAATGGTGTCACAGGTACGTGTGGGAATGTCTGTGATGGAGAGAGGGCTAGCCTTTTGAGAATCGTTCAAATATGAGTGACTCCCTGGCCTCACGAGCAGCCAGGTGAGCCGCTGCTCTGCTGCTGGGTTGTCCATTGTCCTCCTCCTCCTCAACATTGAGGGCAGGTGTGGATGCTGGATGGCGGCATGGGGCTTCATCAACTGGTAACCCTCTCTGTTGCGCCATGTTGTGCAAGACACAACAGATGACTAAACTGACCCACTCTCGCTGGTGCGTATTGAAGCGCTCACCCAGACCAATCCAGGCACTGAAATCACATCTTCAGCAGTCCTATCGCATGTGCAGTGACAGACCTAGTGGCGATGTGACTCTCATACCGAAGCTGTGCCTCGCTGATGGGGTTTTTCACAAGTGTCAGGAGCCACGTGTGCAGGGGGTATCCCTTGTCCCCGAGGAGCCAGCCCTCAGGGCTGCTCGGTGCATGTAAGAGGGCAGGGATGTTGGATTCGCTCAGAATGAATGAATCGTGGCAGCTGCCAGGGACTCTGGTGCACATGAAGGAATATTTTCTTGTAATCACAAATGAGCTGAGCGTTGATGGAATGATATCCCTTTTTATTGATGAACAGTCCTGCTCAGATTGTTATATGCATGGCAATCGATTGCACCCTGTACCCGTGGGAAGCCAGTCACAGATTGGAAACCCACTGCCCTCTCCGTCTGGCTGAGGTCAGCCATGGAGAAGTTAACATAGTAGGATGCCCTGTGAAACTGGCGACCTGTCTTATGCGCTTGTGGGCAGATGACTGAGAGACCCTGGCAATGTCACTGGTGGTGCCCTGGAATGATCCAGAGGTGAAGAAGTTGAGGGCAGTGGTCACTTTAACCGCCATGGGCAATGCGATGCCCCCAGGCCCAGTCAAGAGCAGCTCTGCATGAAGGAGGCTGCAGATGTCTGCGACCACCTGGCAACTCACTCCCAGTTTTCGTAGGCACTGCTCCTCAGAGAGGTTCAGGAAGCTGAGCCTCAGACCGTAGACCCTCTGATGAGGGTAGTGCCTCCTGCGACGTCCCCTCCCTGTTCTTGTGCAGGTGCCTGTGGCGTACCTCTGTGTTGTGGAGCTACAAGTGGTGGAAGTGCACGCCGTGCCTGGTGAGGATGGTGATGTTCTTCCTCGGATGTAGTGGTGAATGCAGCCATCGCGCCCCCCCATCCTGATGGTGTCAGTTTGAGGGAGTCCAAAAAGTTGGTAAATATGTGTGAACAGAACAATTCTGAGTGTGAACCAAGAATTTTCAGTCTAAACATAAAGATCTCCCAGCCAAAAGTTTGTCTGAGAGAACTGAGTGCCCTGCTGCAATAACTCACCTTTTTATCCCCATCTGTCAAACAGGGGTTTAAATGGCCAAATGGCTGCCGCTACAACGCGCCTGGTTTCCTGTGGCGTGCTTCACGCAGCACGGGAAACACGTTGAGGCAGCGTTGAAATCGCTTCACAGCATGATTAACAACATTAATGAAGACTTCTACAACTTTAACTACATTGATTGATGGTTTAAATATCGGCTTTAATTGCCAGTGGGACTTCCGGGTTCGTGAAACTTGCACACACCCAGATGCGTTTGGGTCACACGTGTTTTTCGGTGGGTTGGAGCCGGGATTTCTTCCCGCTCCGCAAATGCCCGATTTTGTTTGCCCCACTGCCCCCAACGCACCCAGACTTTGAAGTTAAAATCGTGCCCGTGGTGTCATTTTTGCAGTTTCCCTTCACCTTTCTTCATTGGAGATATTGCCCACTGGGGAGAATCTTCACAAAGCATTATGAATCTCTCCATCAAACTGGCCATTCCAAAAAATGGTAGAAATAGCTGTGCTGCCCATGTCCTAACTCGCACCAAGTCCTGTTCACCCATCACCCCTGTGCTCACTTACCTACATTGGCTCCTGGTCCACCAATGCCTCGATTTAAAATTCTTACCCTCATGTTTAAATCCCTCTATGGCATTGCCCCTCCCTATCTCTGTAATCTCCTCCAGCCCTACAACCCTTCGAGATCTCTGCGTTCCTCCAACTCTGGCCTCTTGTGCGTCCCCACTTCCTCTGTCCCACCATTGGCGGCCGTGCCTTCAGCCGTCTAGGCCCTAAGTTCTGGAATTCCATCCCCAAACCTCTGTGATTCTCCACCTCGCTCTCCTCCTTTAAGAGGCTGCTTAAAACCTATTTCTTTGACCTGTCCTAATGTCTCCCTCTTTAGCTCGGTGTCAATTTTTTGCCTGATTACACTCCTGTGAAGCGCCATGGGATGTTTCACTACGTTAAACATGCTATATAAATGCATGTTGTTATTGCACTAAATGATATGGCCATGAAGCAGTCCAACTAGCTGTATCTAACCAGCCATTTGTAAGGGTAAGTCTCCCCATTGCACTTGCCTGCCGAGAGCTCATGAAAACTGTCTGCACTCAGTCCAGTGTTTTCCATCCATCCCATGAGTGTACCATCAGACCCTGACCAGCCTGCAATATTTAAATGTCCAGTATTCATTTGTTTCCCTGACCCTCTTGTAATTGTAAGAGTGAAGTAATTACAGTCACAGTTTTATTTGAGATTTCTTTAAATCTACACCACCTTAACTCTGGACCAAAAGAACATCTCACTCCCCCTTCCCTCCACAAGCTCCAGATTAATGATTTATACACTAGCTGAGTTGCTCTTTGACACTTAGACGTCACAAGAATGTAAACAACTCATTATTTTCTCCTCCACCTTGGCAAATGTACAAATGATGAATGTTAGAGTATATCAAAGAGACCACGGCCTGAATTCTCCTCCGAACACCCAGCAATGTGGAACCCCATTAACCCATCGCAACTTCCTGCCAGAACCCACTATAGACAGATAGCTGCCCTTTATTGGCTTACCGCCACTGGAAGGAAGGGAGATGGAGTTCTGATACAGTCTTTAAAAGACTGCATCCAGTTAAAGGGCAAAATCACTTCTCAGCAAGAGGGCAGAAGGAGCAGCAGCCTTAGGGGGTTTCAGCAGCTGGAAGGGCCTCCAGATTTTCTGATCTGTCAGTAGAGGTGGTGCTGGCAGAAATAAGAGCCAGGGTGGATCTTTTGATGGGCACTGAGGGAGGGAGAAGCCATTGGAGAGTGGTTCTGCTGGTCTCGGGGAAGGTGGCAGAGGTAGTCAATGCAACCTCCACCACCTCAAGAGGAAGAGGTTCAGTGTCCTTACAAGGTAAGTCAAGGATCTGGTGCCACTACACATCCTGTACCATTCATACAGCTTCATTCACCTCCTTACTGTTTTTCTCTCTCAGTGCCTAGATGTCATTTCTGTTAAGGGCAACCTCTCCAAACACTCAACGCTATATTTACTCAAAACCACTCTCCAATTCACTTGCCTGTCACAAGGGCTTCCGCTAGGCTTCAAGACACTTCTTTTAAAGGGATAAGGAACCATCAGCTCTCATCATTATCGCATGCACAGCCTCATATAAGGGAAGCCTCCAGGACACTCACAGACCTGTAACATTGTCTTCTCTCCCTCCAAAGGAAAACATGCATACATTGCTGCAGGAGTTCCTCAGGGCAGTGTCCTAGGCCCAACCGTCTTCAGCTGCTTCATCAATAACCTTCCCTCCATCATAAGGTCAGAAACGGGGATGTTCGCTGATGACTGCACAGTGTTCAGTTCCATTCGCAACCCCTCAAATAATGAAGCAGTCCGAGCCCGCATGCAGCAAGAACTGGACAACATCCAGGCTTGGGCTCATAAGTGGCAAGTAACATTCGCGTCAGATAAGTGCCAGGTAATAACCATCTCCAACAAGAGAGAGTCTAACCACTTCCCCTTGACATTCAACAGCATTACCATCACCGAATGCCCCACCATCAACATCCTGGGGGTCACCACTGACCAGAAACTTAACTGGACCAGCCACAGAAATACTGTGGCTACAAGAGCAGGTCAGAGGCTGGGTATTCTGTGGCGAGTGACTCACCTCCTGACTCCCCAAAGCCTTTCCACCATCTACAAGACACAAGTCAGGAGTGTGATGGAATACTCTCCACTTGCCTGGATGAGTGCAGCTCCAACAACACTCAAGAAGCTCGACAGCATCCAGGACAAAGCAGCCCGCTTGATTGACACCCCATCCACCACCCTAAACATTCACTCCCTTCACCACCGGCGCACTGTGGCTCCGGTGTGTACCATCCACAGGATGCACTGCAGCAACTCGCCAAGGCTTCTTCGACAGCACCTCCCAAACCTGCGACCTCTACCACCTTGAAGGACAAGAGCAGCAGGCACATGGGAACAACACCACCTGCACGTTCCCCTCCAAGTCACACACCATCCCGACTTGGAAATATATCGCCGTACATCGCTGGGTCAAAATCCTGGAACTCCCTTCCTAACAGCACTGTGGAAGAACCTTCACCACACGGACTGCAGCAGTTCAAGAAGGCGGCTCACCACCACCTTCTCAAGGGCAATTAAGGATGGGTAATAAATGCTGGCCTCACCAGTGAAGCCCACATCCCATGAATGAATTTTTAAAAAATCTAGTGCCACAGAAGGACACCTGGGGGAGGACCATTATCACAGAAAACTCTGAGCCTGCAGGAAGAGGAGGCATAACATATAATAAACAGATGGACAGGAGAACCTGTAGGAGGGGAAGTGGTTAGAATCATAGAAAGGTTACAGCATGGAAGGAGGCCATTCGGCCCATCGAGTCCGTGCTGGCTCTATGTAAGAGTAATCCAGCTAGTCCCACTCCCCCGCCCTATCTCCGTAAAGGTGGGAGGTGAGCTGGCAAGAAAAGGTCAATTAAAGCTGGACAAGGCTCAACACATGTAGTTTCAGCTTCTCATGCTTTCTTAAAGTCTTACAATGCTTTAATATTTTCATATATCTCACTCGCTATTTCTTCAAGGGCAAATATCACCCTGCGCAAAGTGAAACAAGCTCTTCTCTCTTTCACATCATAGGAAGAGGAAGAGCCCAGCCATTCCGATGACTGCCCACAGGCATTCCCAGATCAATAGTTGCTGCCACATTCTCATCAGCTCCAAACTGGCATCTAACCTGCGTAAACACCATCATAAAGACACCCACTCGGGAACAATTAGTTCGATAGTCAGAAAGGTTGTCACTGGGGGAGTCACTGAGCACTAGTGAGAATAAAAACATGGGAGTGGAAGGGAAGGAGAGTCTCATTCTCTCTACGCAGGGGGGAAACAGCTACCCATGGCTGAGGAGCCTTGAGACCTAGTTCTCAAGGGGTCAGTCTTTAAAAGAACAGTAATTGGAGAGCATGAATCTCTTTTGCAGACAGCGGAGATGGTTTCCATGTATACGCTTGAGATTATGGTTAAAAGGGGGGAGTCCATGGCCCGCATCTGCAACACATTTCTCATGACCTGTAGAATGTCCTGGAGACTGTTACAGCCTGGGAAATTGCTGCAGCATCAAGGCAGCTATTGGAGTGGCATCTACCAATGCTGCAATAGATGCTTTGACAGAACATTTTCACAGGGCTTCCAAGACCACAATGAGACTATTAGGTCCGTGATGACATCGACCAGTAGCACCTCTGACCCCGTGCAAGGAATGGGTGCAGATGTCACTGTTGCTCTAGAGAGTGGCAGTGAGCCCATTTCCTTAATGCTCCCTCCAATGCCTTAACATGAGAGAGCCTCAGACATGGGCCTGCCACCTCTCGCTACTGCAAGAGCCAGGCTGATGGAAGCTGATGCCTCTGGGACAGTAGCTGCCCTGAGATGGGTATCACCTCAGATCCCTAAGGTTCCAGTGGAACCATCCCAGCCACTCACGCTCAAACTCATCTCATTCAGGGAGAACTTCGTAGGAGTAGTAGATTAGGAATCAGAACAAGTAAGTTAGCAGGGAACCAAGTGTATTCTCTGTGTTAAGAAGTAGTTATAGAAAGCAACATAGGAACAGGAGTAAGCCATTCAACCCCTCGAGACTGTTCCACCATTCAATTAGATCATGGCTGATCTGTATCTTAATTCCATCGATCCGCCTTGGTTGCGTAATCCTTAATGCCCTTGCCTAACAAAAATCTATCGATCTCAGTTTTGAAATTTTCAATTGACCCCTAGCCTCAATAGTTTTTTTGGAGGAGAGAGTTCCAGATTTCCACTACCCTTTGTGTGAAGAAGTGCTTCCTGACATCACCCCTGAATGGCCCAGCTCTAATTTTAAGGTTATGTCCCCTTCTTTCTGGATTCCCCCACCAGAGGAAATAGTTTCTCTCTATCTACCATATCAATTCCTTTAATCATCTTAAACACGTCAATTAGATTACCCCTTAACCTTCTATACTCATGGGAATACAAGCCCAGTCTGTGCAACCTGTCCTCATAATTTAATCCTATTAGCCCCAGTATCACTATGGTGAATCTGCGCTGCATCCCTTCCAAAGCCAACATATCCTTCCTGAGGTGCGATGCCCAGAGTTGAATGCAGTACTCCAGATGGGATCTTGCTAGAGCTTTATATAACTGTAACATAACTTACATCCCTTTGTATTCCAGCTCTCTTGATAAAGGCCAACATTCCATTAGCCTTTTTAATTATTTTTGTACCTATCCACTAGTTTTTAGTGATTTCTGTACTCGGACTCCTAAATCTCTCTGGTCCTCCACAGTTCCTAGCTTCAATAGATGCTTAGAAAATCCTCTGATCTATCTCCCTTATGTCCAAAGTGGATGACCTCACACTTCCTCACGTTGAACTCCATCTGTCACAGTTTTGCCCACTCACTTAATCTATCAATGTCACTTTGCAACTTTCTGCTCTGATCTACACTATTTACCCTGGCACCTAACTTAGTGTCATCAGTAAACTTGGATATGTGGCTCTCTATTCCTTCGTCTAAGTCATTTACAAATATAGTGAAAAGCTGAGACCCCAGTACAAATCCCTGAGGGACACCACTAGTCACATCCTGCCAATTTGAGTACATACCCATTATCCCCACTCTCTGTCTTCTACCTCCTAACCAATTCCCTACCTGTGTCAATATTTTTGTTAACAGTCTCTTATGTGGAATCTTATCGAATGCTTGTCGAAAGACAGAATACATTTTGTTGGCGGTAGTGGCGGTAATTATTTGGGGCATAAATGGGGGGGAATGGGGCAGAGGTGCAAGCCAAGCCTCTTTGACCCCATTTAAATGTGACAAATGGACCTGTCAGTCTTTAAAGGGAACTGGTCCTTTTTACGGTGGAGAATTCAGGTGAAGTTATTTTTTTGCGGATTTGAGGCAGTAGCCTTTAAGAATGCATTTTCCTCTGTTTATTGCCCCAAATCGGGCACTTAATCAGAGGAGAATCCAGGCCCACAAGTCCATATGGGTGACAGACGAAACAGCACTCCCCGGTGACTTCCTCATTCAGATTGATGTACATAGCTAAATCAAACCACCATCATGTCGTTGTGCCTTGGCATAGAGCTCTATCCTTCTACTTTGAACTGAATGTAATGACAGCCAGCTGGGCCCTATTAAACATTGTGCCAACCAGCTAAAGTCCTCTCAAACACAGTGCCAACCAGGGCCTTATTGAATACAAGCCCAGCGGGCTGTGATCCTATTGAGCATAGGGCCAGTCAGCCCTCTTGGGACCTATCAAAGGCAGAGCTAGCCAGCCCATTGGTCAGGGCCCTCTTGAATACAGTATCAGCCAACGTAATGAACACAGTGCAAGTCAGCCAAAACCCTATCAAACACAAAGGCCAATATGACAACCAGTTGGAGCTCTATACATAGGCCATGTGATGTTCTAGGGTATTTTTCCTGGGTTCAGGTCAAAAACTTTGGGTGAAATCAGCTGCCTTTTTGGTTTTAATCAGCAAAACTATTTTGGAAGGAAATAAAATATTGGAATAACACAACTTACATTTCTATGGCACTTATTATGCACAGAGACAGCTCAGAACACTTTACAGGGCAGTGGCAAGTGAGTGGACACAGAGTGCGCACTTCCCGGCAAACAAAGCTGCAGTGACCTGCTTGCTGCATGGGTGTATGGGACGTCTGACTGATCTGGCCAATGTTACTAGTAGTGGCTTGAAATGAGCCAGCGGCACAAATGTTCAATGGGGTGGTCACTTTAACTGTAATGGGTAGGGCTGTTTCTGTGTTGAATGTAGTCTACAACGTCAGGTTCCAGTAGTTGGGACAGCTCGGTGATTGCCCCCTACTGAAACATTGATGGTGAAGGCCAACCTCTTCAGATATGCCCATATACCCAGAGATTACAACTCAGAAGCAGGCCGTTCAGCCCAACCAGTACATGTTGGTGTCTTTCCTCCTCACCATCAGTAATCGTAATCCTATGTTCCCGCTCTGTTCCCCTTTTCCCTTTATTCCTCTTTCCTTCAAGCACCTACCTAACTTATTCTTTAATTTTGACATGGTCTCTGTTTCAATCACTAACTCTAGAAGTGCATTCACAACCTTCTCTAAAAAATGTTTCTTCTGCTCTCTGTCCTAAATCCCTTGCATTCATCTGATATCTCTGTCTCCTTGTTCTAGACCCCTCGATTGATAGAAACAATCTAACCTGTCCCATCCCGTCATAATTCTAAACAGCTCCATCAGATCACCCTTTAATCTAACAAAAGCAGCTCCAAAGTTTCAAGTCTTTCTTAGTGTTTGTATTTCCTCATACCAGGCAGCATCCTAATAAATCCGTGCTACCCTTTCTATTGTCTCAACATCCTTCCTATCGTGTGGAGCCCAAAACTGCACACATTACTCCAACTGTGGTCTTACTAAAGCTTTATATAGATTCACCAGCACATCCCAACTTTTATATTCCAAACCTCTTGCCATAAAACCCAGTATTCCACTAGCTTATGGCCTTATCTACTTGAAGTGCTGCTTTTCATGTCTTGTTAACCTAAATCCCGCTATGTTCCACATCACCCAGCTTTCCCCTATTCAAAGTATTGCTTTTACCAAATGTACCACCTCACATTTACTGCCATCGGCCACTTTCTTCCCATTCCACCATCTTATCAATATCCCCTTGCAGCATCATTTGGACCTCGAAACTATTTAGTATGCTTCCTATTTTAGTATCACCTCAAATTTGGACATTTCCCTCAAGTCCTACATCCAAATCATTGATGTACACAGTGAACAGAAGCAGTCCCTGAACTGAATCCTTTGGAATACTACTGACCACTTCCAAACATTGACAAACAGCCCTTAATTCCTATTCTCTGTTTCTTCCCTTCTAACCAGTTTTTAATCAAATTTGCTACCTTCCCCTTAATGTCATATCCCTTAATGTTCTCCAATTGTCTCCTGTGTGATACCTTGTCAAAGGCTTTCTGAAAATCCCCATCCACCATAGCTGTCAGCTCCCCAAGGAAGTTGTGCTTGGGTCATATCACGCAAGTATAGGGTGGCTTGTGGGTGAGCATGATGTACCCGAGGTGCTTTCCACGTCCTCAGGACTTCCCAAAGTGCTTCACAGCCAATGAATTATTTTTGAAGTTGTAATGTGCCTTTTCTCCCTCTGCAGTAACTCCTCTTCTTAATCTAAGTCCAGGTCAGCCATTAGCACATCCGGTGGACTGCCCATATGCTAATGGATTCAGGGGGCAAATGGTGGAAGCAAGAATGTTGGCTGTTGGACATCTGCACCAAAGCATTGCCGAATTTCAGAAGCAATAGAAAAAATGAAGACCAGCTATAATGCACAAAATTGAGACTGGCAAGTCAAAAACACCAGGAAAATCCAAATATTCATAATGATGCAATGTGGCTTTGAGCAGTGAAGTTACATAGTTATGCAGTATTACATAGATTTTACAGCACAGAACTAGGCTATTCGGCCCTACTGCTCTGTGCCGGTGTTTATACTCCACACAACCTCCTCCCATTCGACTTCATCTCACTCCATCAACATATCCTTCTATTCCTTTCTCCCTCATGTAATTATCCAGCTTCCCCTTAAATGCATCTATGCTGTTTGCCTCAACCACTCCATGTGGTAGCAGATTTCATATTCTAACCCACTCTCTGAGTAAAAAAGTTTCTCCTGAATTCCCTATTGGATTTATTAGTGACTATCTTATATTTATGACCCCTAGTTTTGGATCCCCCACAAGTGGCAACTTTTTCTCTACGTCTATCCTATCAAACCTATTCATAATTTTAAAGACCTCTATCAGGTCACCTCTCAGCCTTTTCTTTTTCAGAGAAAACAGCCCCAGCCTGTTCAATCTTTCCTGATAGTTATAACCTCTCAGTTCTGGTATCATTGTGGTAAATCTTTTTGCACCTTCTCCAGTGCCTATATAACCTTTTTGCAGCAAATTACTTGCAGGTCCATTTTATAAGGGTGCTCAGCAAATCAGGAGCTCTGCTGCTCAAGACCATGGGGAATTTCTCATAAGATCCATTATAATGGACTGGCATATTTTTGCGATAATGAGGCTGTTGCAGGCACATGTTGCAGCCGCCAAAAGTGGAAAAACTTTTGCTTCCGTGGAATTGGGAGTCTGGAACCAAGTGCACTGAGGCCTACCACTCCATTCTACAACCTTTTGAGCTGCTCCTAATGGGTTGCTTCCCACGTGCAACATCTGGGAATTGGACCTAATATTTAAAGGATTGTCACTTCAAGGAGATTTTAGGGAATGCTTAACTTTTGGGTGGCCTGCTCTGAGAACTTTCAAAGTCTGTCACCCAGCAGGAGAGTTCAGGTGACAGCAACTGTTCTGTTAGAGTGTTAACACTTGCAGTATTACTCATCTCTTGATTATAAACTTGCTAAGATGCCAGTTGTTTTACTGGAATGATGATAAAATGAAGGAGGGAAGAAAGGATGGAGGGGAGAAAGGAAGGAAGGAAGGAGGAGAGCAACAACAACATTTATATAGCGCGTTTAACGTAGTAAAATGTCCCAAGGTGCTTCACAGGAGCGATTATCAAACAAAATTTGACAATGAGCCACATAAGGAGAGTATTAGGACAGTAAGGAAGAAAAAGAGGAAGGAAAGAAGGAACAAAGGAGGTCTGTGATAAACATTAGAGACGAGTGGGAAATAAAGTGAAGCTTGCCTTAAAGAGCTATTAAGGACTTGAGCATATAATCGAGGCTGATGTGCAGTATTCTTCAGTGCAGTAATGAACTACATTGTCAAAGGTGATGTCATTTGCATGAGATGTTAACCTGAAGCCCCAGCTGCCTGTATAGGTAGATATATAAGGTCTCATGGTAGTTTTCTCCCCTCCATCCTTTCTTCCCTCCTTCGTTTTATCATCATTCCAGTAAAACAACTGGCATCTTAGCAAGTTTATAATCAAGAGATGAGTAATACTGCAAGTGTTAACACTCTAACAGAACAGTTGCTGTCACCTGAACTCTCCTGCTGGGTGACAGACTTTGAAAGTTCTCAGAGCAGGCCATCCAGAAGCTAAGCATTCCCGAAAATCTCCTTGAAGTGACAATCCTTTAAATATTAGGTCCAATTCCCAGATGTAGGATGGAGGACATCCCAAATCAATTCACAGCCAAGAATTACTTTTGAAATGTAGTTACTGTTGTAATGGTAAAAAATATGCAGCCAATTTGTGCACAGCATGGTACCATAAAGAGCAATGAGATGAATGACCAGATAATCTGGTTTTAGTGGTATTAGTTGAGGGATAAATGTTAGGTAGGACATCGCTAGAACTCCCTGCTCTTCTTTGGAAAATTACCATGCGGCCTTATATATCTACCTATACAGGCAGCTGGGGCCTCAGGTTAACATCTCATGCAAATGACATCACCTTTGACAATGTAGTTCATTACTGCACTGAAGAATACTGCACATCAGCCTCGATTATATGCTCAAGTCCTTAATAGCTCTTTAAGGCAAGCTTCACTTCATTTCTCACTCGTCTCTAATGTTGATCACAAACTTCCTATTATCTAAGGACAATAACCCCTCTTCATCTTTTCTTCAGGCTGAGCTTTAGAAAAAAATGTTTTTAAGGATTCCATGTCTACTGATTTCTCCACTTGTGATAGGCTGTGTTGAAATCGCCAAGTCAGTCCGGGGAACATGAATCACTGCGACTTCATGCCTAGCGTCTGATATAACTAGCTAATAACTCACTTTCATCTTCAAAGAACACATACAAATTCTGTCAGTTATTTGTACTCATGAGACTGTTCACATGAATGTTTATTCTTCTGAACTTTCCTCCCAACTCTCAAATATGTTGTCTGACATTCTCTCTACACATTCACTGTGTTGAAACCAAGTATCGTTGTTCCCATTTGTTTTTCCCCAGGACCTCAAACAAGACAAATCATTGGGGGTTGTGAACAGGCCAGCAGCAGGCTGGAAGATTTTTGTGGGGCCAGGAGGAGCATTCAAGCTGCGTGGATTCAGGGTAAACCCTGGGAATGGATAAGGAACTGGCTAAAGGGTAGGAAACAAGAAGTACTCAATAAAGGAGTTATGTCAGAGTAGAGGAGAAGTACTGAGTGGGGTACCTCAGCATTGGTGCTGGGACTACCACTGTTTCTGATTTACATCAATGACCTGGATTCAGAGCGGTCAAATTTGCAAATGATACCAAACCAGGAAAGGCAGTGGAATTGGAGGAGGCAGTTCAGAAATTACACAAAGAGTTGAACGAGTAGGCAGAATAATGGGAAATGAAAGTTAGAGAACTGCTACACATAGGAAGGAAAAATAGGCAACATGCATACTCTATAAATGGAAGAGTGATGAACGTTGGCTAGGACACCTGCTCTTCAAATAATTCATGGGAGCTTTTATCTCCACCTTAACAACAGCAGTTTAAATGGTGGGCAGACATCTGAGGTTATAATTCAGTGAGGTAAGACCTTAAGGAGTCTTGGTTTTGGTGAGATTAGGTGACCTTTGAATTTGCCTGCAATTATATTCCTGCTGTATGAGAGACTCCAGTTACACTGGGGAAGCGTACTGAAAATAATGGAAAAAAGGCTTCCTCACTGAGCTTGAAGAGGTGTTTGGTAAACCATTTTTTTCATTTGGGCAGGGTGCAATGAGCCATGCATCATTTTCATCTTAATGATATCTCCGCTTGTGGGGGAGTCTAAAACTAGGGGCCATAAATATAAGATAATCACCAATAATTCCAATAAGGAATTCAGGAGAAACTTTTTTACTCAGTGATTAGAATGTGGAACTCGCTACCACTTGGAGTGGTTGAGGTGATTAGCATAGAGGCATCTAAAGGGAAGCCAGATTAACACATGATGGAGAAAGAAATAGAAGGGCATGCTGACAAAGTTAGATGAAGTAGGAGGGAGAAGGCTCGTTGGGAGCATAAACACCGGCATAAACCAGTTGGGCCACATGGCCTGCTTCTGTGCTGTAGTTTCGATGTAACTCAATGTAAATTCTATGAAATTCTATAAGCGATGATACATTTCAAGGAGATAGGCATCATTTCACTCTCTGCTTGCAAACAGGCTAAAGGAGGTTTGCCAAAATGATGTGCTATTCGGACTGCGCCCCATTCTGTGTCCTAACTGAAAACAGTTTGGAAAATCTCAAAGAATTGATGTTCTTTAATTATTTTTTTAAAATCTTGATCTGTTGATCCCAATGTGATGACCGTGAATTTCCTTGGGCTTCTCCTACTCACTTGCCGGAACCTTGGCCAAATCCCCCAGGGAAATGCATAAACGGCCGTTTTTAGTCATTTATGCTGTTTCTCTGGGGGCTCGGTTGATCTCCCGCCGGATAACCCTGGCAGAAATTCCAGGCCAATGTTTATCTTTTCAAGGGTATGAAATTCTTTTATTAGCCTTCCTTTCTCTCCCCATACAGATTTTTGCAGGCACCTTCGGTGGGTCAGAGGGTAGACAGGTTGACTTGTCTTGGCCACGAGATCAACAGATGGACACAGGTCATTTGATATTTTGCCCATTGCAGCTTAACTAGAAAGAAAGACAAACCATCCAGTCCTCCATTTCTGCATCCAACAGTACGCTTGAATGATTCCAGGGTCGTTGCCCTGACTACTGTACTCTGATATTTGTTCCAAGTTTCATCATTCTTCCTGACAGCAGTCCTAAATTTATCTGCCAAAGGCAATTCTTCAACCAGCTAGTTAGAGATCCAAAACGGCCCCAGGCATGACTATCCTTTCCCTCCACCCGCCGATGGGTGATGGGAGTGAAACCATCGCCTGGAGTCCTGACCCCCAGCCCATCTTCCTGGGTCTGAGCTCGATACAATGAGCGGGGCAGGGTCCCAGCAACACCTTCACTGTAAGGAAACAGCTAAATTCTTTATATTAACTTTAGCTTTTAGGTGAGTTTCTGTTAGCAATATTCAGTTAGTAAAAGGGATTCCAGACAGTGTTTTAGCTGATAAGGAGAGACCACTAAACTGTCTCTGTTAGCTCTAGCCTTGAAAAGGCATCTGCCATAGAGGGAGTGAGAATCAAGTTATGGGAGTTATTCTTGTTAAAACTGAAGTCCAGCTAATTGGATGAGGTAATACTTTGAAACATACGGCTTCTCACATGGCTAGAATGAAAGAAAGATATAAAAAGAGGGCTGTTGGAATAGATACTTCAGAATTCGACAAGGTTTGGCAAGCTGTTCCCCTCGAGCTCGAAACCTGACGCGGTGAATTCTCCGATACATTATACTATAAATGTCTCAAGTATATGTGCAATTATTATTAGTAATGGTTATCATTGTATATGTGTAATTGTTGGTAAGAGTAGTTATCATTGTATATGTGTGATTATTGGTAATAATAGTTATCATTTTATGCTTAATTCTTATGAAAGCCAATAAATGCCTTTGAACCCTATTATCTTGTGGAATAACTTGTAAATTTATAAGAAGATCCATTCCCTAACACCGCCACCAAGATACAGCCCGCCATTGCTGCGGCATGAAAATGCGGACAGCACTGAAGCCACTTAAGGGGGCAGAAGAGTCGCAAAGACTTGAGAACTTTCATTTATTTTAGGCTTCAGAGTGAGCCGCGGACGAACAAAGGTAAGAAGAGAGGGGAGAGCTGTCCACTGCTGGGTCCTCTCCCTCCAAAAGGGACACCAATGGGCATTGCATTGCTTTCCAAGAGACTACCACCACCCCTCTCCTGGACGTCCCCGGGGTCGGTAATACAGGAGACGGAAGGCAAGGAAATCAACTGGGTTGCCAGGCCCTAAGTCCCGACTTTTATTCACATGCAGTGGATGGGGGCGGGGTGGGGGGTGGTGGTAGTGAAGGGGCAATTGATGGTCATGCCTGTTGGGCAAGGAAAGAAGAATCCAGGTCAGAGCAGGGATGTGGTGGTTGTCCTCCTGCCTGATTTTCCTTACTATTTTCCTCTGCTACATCCCCTGATTTTGGTTGTGAAGCAGAGGAAAATCCAGCCCTCCCATGTCGACTCTGATCGCAGTGAAGTTAGGATAAGGGGGAGGGATCAAACCTTCATGTCTTGAAACCATTAGCAGAATATTTCCTCTGATCTGCACCAGTGACACACATGCAGGCCTGGTGTGGGCCTCCTTAAGTTGCAACAAATTATGCAAATAAGACAGCGCTTATCTTCCTACATTTTCTGCGGTTTGCTCTCGAAACCCAATTTATTGCTGAATGTCAGAATATAATGGGAACACTTCCAAACTTACTTCTTGGCCTTCAGTCCTGAGTTTCTTAAAGGTGTATGTAGTTGGTTTCGAGTGCGACAGGGCATTCAACTGTATGTCACATCTTGAAGGTATGTCCTACTGAAATACGGGCATCTATGAGATGCAGTGAAAGAGCTGCAAGGATGATGAGGGTTTAGCGTCGGTGAGCAGCAAAAGTGGAATAGATTGACAGGCAAGACTTTGCAACATGCAGTCTTGTGCCATCTACAGGATTCATGATATTGTTGGGTAGTTTTTCCTTGGCGGATTCCTTTAATTATGCATGTTATCGTACGTATTTGTTCCCAGGTAGTATTGAGCCTGGTCGCCACCTGATGCTAGAAGTGGAACATCATTATTCTCTGAGATGAGTGACTTGAAGTGCCAAACTTGGCAACCCTCCTCATTCCCACCTCTGCAGGTGCACCTTGAATTTGCCAGCCATCAAAAGAGCTGTACCTGTCTATCGCTTGCACACAGAATCTGTTTTCTGCCTTCACATTTGTTTTCTTTTCACTTCATTTTTGCTAGGCGCTTCTGACAAAGATTTAAAATTAATTTTTAAGCCTTGAGAAGGGCTGCAACAATATTTGTCTCCATGTGCTGTACTTATTACATCTATTTAATTTGGACCTGAAGATCAAATTTTTCATATCCCCCATTAGACTTGCTTCCCACACCATAGAAATATTAATTATTCAAATGAGCTGACTATGGAAGAAATGGAAGGAAGCAGTCAGCTCACTGCACTGATGTCTAGCTTTGCACCTGGCAGAAAAGCCTCAGCTTAGCCTGGAGCAAAAAATTGACTCCATTATTGTTGATTACCAAATCACAAATTACATCACAACCTGAACCAAACTCTAATAAATTTAAACCATAATCAAGCTGCAGAGAACCACAAGCAGCATATTTCTAGTATTAGTCAAGGCCACCAGGGGAATGGAAATTTTTAATAGAAAGTCACAGAGCCAATGAACCTCAGCAGTCAAGTGGCTGAGTGGGTTTTATCTAAACAAATAATGAATGATAAAAACTGACTGAGAATTGAATGTGCCTCATTTACTTCTTCCAGTTATGATCAAATTATATTTCAACTGAAAGTCAAAAAATCAATTATCATTTCACTATCCTTGCAAGCAAATTGAAAAAGATTTGCCAAACCATTTTTCATTAAGATGCCCTTGTAAATGTCCTGAATGAAGAGTTCAGAAATTTTAACAAAATGGTTATTTCAATTAGGAACAGGGAACTATAATTATATCAGGGAATAAAGTATAAGGTACTGATTGTCTTATACTTAGAATCATAGAATGGTTACAGCACGGAAGGAGGCCATTCGGCCTGTTGAGTCCATGCCAACTCTCTGCAAGAGCAATCCAGCTAGTCCCACTCCCCCGCCCTTTCTCCGTAGCCTTACAAATTTTTTCCCTTCAAGTTATCCAGTTCCCTTTAGAATGCCACGATTGAGTCTGCCCCCACCATCCCCTCAGGCAGTGCATTCCAGATCACAACCACTCGCTGTGTAAAAAAGATTTTTCTCATGTCGCCTTTGGTTCTTTTGCCAATCATCTTAAATCTATGTTCTCTGGTCCTTGATTCCTCCGCCAATGGGAACAGTTTCTCTCTATCTACTCTGCCCAGAGCCTTCATGATTTTGAACACCTCTATCAAATCTCCTCTCAACCTTCTCTGCTCTAAGGAGAACAACCACAGCTTCTCCAACCTATGCACGTAACTGAAATTCCTCATCCCTGGAATCATTCTAGTAAATCTCTTCTGTACCCTCTCTAAGGCCTTCATATCCTTCCTAAAGTGTGGTGCTCAGAACTGGACACAGTACTCCAGTGGTGGTCAAACCAGTGTTTTATAAAGGTTCAGCATATCCTCTTTGCTTTTGTACTCTATTCCTCTATTTATAAAGCCCAGGACCCCGTATGCTTTCTCAACCTGCCCTGCCACCTTCTACGATTTGTGCACATGTACCCCCATATCTCTCTGTTTCTGCACCCACTTTAGAATTGTGCCCTCTAGTTTATATTGCCTCTCCTCGTTCTTCCTACCGAAATGTATCACTTCACACTTTTCTGCATTGAATTTCATCTGCCACATGTACTACCATTCCACCAGCCTGTCTATGTCCTCTTGAAGTCTATCACTATCCTCCTCACCATTCGCTACCCTTCCAAGATTTGTGTCATCTGCAAATTTTGAAATTGTGCCCTGTACATCCAAGTCCAAGTCCAAGTCATTAATATGTATCAAAAAAAGCAATGGTCCTAATACCGACCCATGGGGACTCCCTCCAGTCCGAAAAACAACCTTTCACCACTATTCTGTTTTGCTTAGCCAATTTTGTATCCATGCTGCCACTGCCCCCTTTATTACTTGGGTTCAACTTTGATGACAAGCCTATTGTGCGGCATTTTATCAAATGGCTTTTGGAAGTCCATATACACCACATCAACTGCATTGCCCTCATCGACCCTCCCTGTTAGCTCATCAAAAAATTCAATCAAGTTAGTTAAGCACGATTTGCCTTTAACAAATCCGAACTGGCTTTCCTTAATTAATCCTCACTTGTCCAAGTGACTTAATTTTATCCCGGATTATAGTTTCTAAACGTTTCCTCTCTACCTAAACTGACTGGCCTATAGTTTGTGGGTTTATCCTTACACCCTTTTTTGAACAAGGGTGTAACATTTGCAATTCTCCAGTCCTCTGGCACAACCCCCGTATCTAAGGATGATTGGAAAATTATGGCCAGTACCTCCGCAATTTCCACCCTTACTTCCATCAGCAATCTAGGATGCATCCCTTCCAGACCGGGTGACTTATCTAATTTAAGTACAGCTAAACTTTCCAGTATCGCCTCTATCAATTTTTAGCCCATCCAGCATCTCAACTACCTATTCACTTACTGTGACTTTGGCAGCATCTTCTTCCTTGGCAAAGACAGATGCAAAGTACTCATTTAGTACCTCAGCCATGCCCTCCGCCTCCATGCGTAGACCTCCTTTTTGGTCCCTAATCAGTCCCACCCCTCCTCTAACTACCCGTTTACTGTTTACATGCTCATAGAAGACTTGTGGATTCCCTTTTATGTTAGCCACCAGTCTATTCTCATACTCTATCTTTGCCTCTTATTTCCTTTGCCTCTGAACTTTCTATATTCAGCCTGTTTCTCACTTGTATTATCAACCTGACAACTGTCATACGCCCCTTTTTTCTGCTTCATCTTACTCTCTATCTCTTTTTTTCACCCATGGGGCTCTGGTTTTAGTAGCCCTACCTTTCTTCCTCATGCGAATGTATCTAGACTGTACCTGAACCATCTTCTCTTTAAGGGCTGTCCATTGTTCAATTATAGTTTTGCCTGTCAATTTTTGATTCCAATTTACCCGGGCCAGATCTGTTCTCATCCACTGAAATTGGCCATCCTCCAATTGAGTATTTTTAGTTTAGAGTGGTCCTCGTCCATTTCCATAACTAATCTAAACCTTGATATTATGATCGCTGTTCCCCAAATGTTCCCCCACTGACACTTGTTCCACTTGGCCCATCTCATTTCCCTGGACCAGGTCCAGCAAGGCCTCCTTCCTTGTTGGGTCAGAAACATAGTTTTCCTGAACAATCTTCAGAAATTCATCCCCCTCTTTGCCCTTTACACTATTACTATCCCAGTCTATATTAGGATAGTTGAAGTCCCCCATTATCACTATTCTATGGTTCTTGCACCTCTCTAATTTCCCTGCTAATTTGCTCCTCTATATCCTTCCCACTAGTTGGTGGCCTATAGAATACACCCAGTAGTGGAATGGCACCTCTATTGTTTCTTAACTCTAACCAAATAGATTCTGTCCTTGACCCCTCCAGGACATCCTCTCTCTCCAGTACTGCAATATTCTCCTTAATCAAATACTGCCAACCCCCTCCTTTCTTTCCTTCCCTATCTTTCCTGAACATCTTGTATCCAGGAATATTTAATACCCAGTCCTGCCCTTTTTTGAGCCAGATCTCCGTTATTGGCACAATATCATATTCCCATGTGGCTATTTGCGCCTGCAGCTCTCCAACCTTGTTTACTATGCTTTGTGCATTTACACACATGCACTGTAAACCTATCTTAGACCTTCATATATTCTCTCTTAGTCTGATCCCACCTAATATCGTACTATGTATTACTCTAGGGCTATCTGTCTCTCCCAATCCTTTGTGCACCTTATTTCTCCTTTCCAATGCTACACCCTGGTGCCCAACCCCCTGCCAAATTAGTTTAAACCCTCCCCCACAGCACTAGCGGACCTCTCCGCAAGGACATTGGTCCCAACTCTATTGAGGTGCAACCCGTCCAGCCTGTAAAGGTCCCACTTTCCCCAGAACTGTTCCCATGCCCCAGGAATCTAAAGCCCTCCCTCCTGCACCATCTGCCCTATCCTCCTATTTCTATATTCACTAGTGCGTGGCACTGGGAGTAATCCGGAGATTAGTATCTTTGAGGGCCTACTTATTAATCTCTTTCCTAACTCCCTAAACTCTTCCTGCAGGACCTCATACCTCTTTCTACCTATGTCATTGGTACCGATATGGACCACGACCTCTGGCTGTTCACACTCCCCCTTCAGAATGTTCTGCAGCCGCTCAGCAACATCCTTGACCCTGGCACCAGGGAGGCAACATACCATCCTGGAGTCACGTCTGCAGCCACAGAAATAACTGTCTGTTCCCCTAACTATTGAATCTCCTATCACTATTGCTCTCCTGACCTTTCTCCTCCCCCCTCTACAGCTGCGCCACCGTGCTGTGGACTTGGCTCTGGCTGCACTCCTCAGAAGATCCCTCTCCCTCACCAGTATTCAGAATTGAATACTGGTTAGAGAATGAGATGCCCTCAGGGGACTCCTGCACTACATGCCTGGACCTCCGTGTCTACCTGCACTCTCTTAAGCCGTGGAGTGACCACCTCCAGAAACGAGCTACCCACGTAGCTCTCAGCCTCGCGGATGCACTGTAGTGATGCCAGCTGTTGCTCAAGCTCTGAAACCTGGAGCTCGAACTCTTCCAGCTGACGACACTTCCTGCACCTGTGGTTGTCCAGGACACTTGATTCACAAAACCAAATATTTTCTGCACAGATTTGATGAGGACATTCTGTAGGCTTCTGACTGGCAATTCCTCTCCCACCTTTAGAAAGTGTCCTTGCCTCTATTTTATCAGTATGACTATTGTCAGTGCTCTGAACTTTACTCTTGTTTCTCCTAAGTTGCGAATATGCTGCCGACACATTGGGGTAAATTTTAATATACCGGCAGGATCTCAGCCGGGGTTTGGGGGGCGGGGGGGATGGTCTCAATACATGCGTGGGGAACCCGAAACGAATGATGTGCTGGCAACTGGAGTATTTAAAGGGCCATTGCAACCATGGATTTTGAGGGAGAAAGGAGAAATCAGCAAATATGGAGCAGCAGAGGACGAAGCCATCACTCCAGTTCAGTGACTCTTCGCTGGAGTTGCTGTTAGCCGGTGTGAGGGAAACATTGTACCTGGCTGGCAAGAGGAAGTGCCCTGCCTCTGCAACCAAGGCCTGGCTCGAGGTGGCAGAGGAGGTGACCAGCAGGAGCATCGTCTCACGGACATGGGTGCAGGAACTGCTTCAATAACCTAACCAGGTCAAGAAAAGTGAGTAAAGTTACTGATTCACCACACTCTGTGATGCATATTACCCACCACCCCCTCTTACTCTGCCTTGCGAAGCCTACTCCATCACATCACTCCTCACGCCCACTTAAGGCTCAGTGTCAAGTTACCATCACTTTCTGTGCACTTCCTTGCCTCCTCATTTGTGCACTCAGCACTCCCACTCACCTTAAGCCTGATGCAATGTGATGAATCTGTCAGATACTCACCCTCTGATACATCTGTTTGATTGTCAGCCTGACCCAAAGCACTGCATCCATCAGGTGACCCCATCACCTTCACTCACTCACATCTGTACTTTCTCCACTTGGAGAAGAGAGCATAAAATGCGAGAGAGGGGAGTTGGATTGGAGGGCCACCACAAATAGTGAGCGAAGCGGAAGAGGAGGCCTTGGAGCTCAGCCGGAGTCTGGAATGCCTGGCTGTTGGAGATACCGAGGCCGGCAACCCACAAACATCTGGTGATAGAACTTTAACATCCCTCACACACAACATGAGTTGATGTTAACAATGAGTGGCCTGTTGAACATCTCAGGATGCTCATCGCAACATCACCTCTCCGATGATTTTTAATATTGCTGTATGTTCTCTTCCAGGACCTTCAAGGTTTGCTGAGGAAGCATACGACCTGGACGAGGGCGATTTCTTCAGAGGCGCTCCATGCGCACAATCACATCATAGTGAGCCATGCACCAGCGCAGATACTCACACCTCAGTGGGTCCTAGTGGTCAGTTAGTTGGGTTGTCACCTGGTGATTCACAACTCACATATGAGCGCAAGCAGACACTGATGGCAGGGGCAGCTGTGGAGAGTCTGTGTCAGTGGGCGCACTCCTCTCCAAACTCTGCTCAGCTGGACACAGATGCTGAACCCCGGGGGCCATCCTTGAGAAGGAAAATGATTGCGCTAGAGATGCACAGTTGTGACATACTGAAAGACGTGCCACACACACTCTCCACAATAGCGGAGAGGATGGAGGAGTCCACCTACAGCATTAGTGGACTGGTGGCGCAGGTAAGTGCGGGAATGTCTGTGATGGAGAGAATGGCAGCCTCCATTGAGCTTCAAGCACGGCTCACAAATGAGTCCATTCAGGCTTTGACATGGCTGTGCGGACTTAGGGTGACCAATATTCTGCCGCCTTAAACGGGCAGACAGGTAATTTAGCAATGGCCTTACAAATGTCCTCTGAGCTATTGTCCAGCAGAGTGGTAGGAGTGATGTGGACGTGGCCCTGGAGAAGGATGATGGCGAAAGGGGACATGGAAGGGGACTCCACTCAAAGCGCTCCCGTGTCTCACCTGTTGCCCCCCTCAACTGGTACCCACAATGCTGCCTCCTCTCCTAATGGCCGAGTCTGCCCTTGCACAGGTGCAGGTGGAGCAGTCTTTGGTGGGGCCCTCATGAGCTCCAAAACCCAGATGGCATAGCCCGAGAGCATCTCAGCAGTCAGGGCACGGACCTGAGCAACCTGCCACTACCTCTGTTGAAGCCACAATGGAGGCACCCTGTAGAAGCAGTAGGAAGAGGAAGGTTTTGTAATCACCAAGGGTATGCACTGTAATAAACTGGATAGCCCGGTGGTGCAGGATAGAATACTAGAGCCTGGTCTTTAGTTGCTTCCAAGACTTTATTCACAGAAATCCACATTACACCCACACCACACCCAGCTCTCTTATAAATGGATATGAAAGTCCCCAGTTGATACACACCACCTGAATACAATTAACACTAATTGATATAAATCACGTGGATACAATTAGCAGGCACTAGGGTGTCTGACTAAATGTCATGTTTTTTATTTCATTTCTCTTTGCTTTTTGCAACATTCACAATAAATGTCATACTTGTCACCACCACTGGTGCTGGTGGCAGTGGTGGTCGTTCCAGGTTGTCTGAATACTTCACTATCGTCACTTCACAGATCTCCTTATGAAAATCTATCAGATATGAGTGACTCCCTGGGATCACGAGCAGCCGTGTGCGCTGCTGCTCTGCTGGATGGGGGGGAAGGGGGGTGGTGGGGTGGTGTGGTGGTGGTCCTCCTCCTCCCCCCCCCCCCCCACCTGTAACCCTCTCTGTTGAGTGATGTTGTGCAGGATGCAACACACGAGTATTATTCTACACACCCTCGCCGGTTAGTACTGAAGGGCTCTCCCAGATCGGTCCAGGCACCTCAAGCACATTTTCAGCATTCCTACAGCTTGTTCAATGACAGACCTGGTACTGGCGTGACTGTCGTTGTACCGCTGCTGTGCCTTGTTGGTGGGGTTTCTCACAGGTGTCATGAGCCATATCTGCATGGGGTATCCCTTGTCTCCAAGGAGCCAGCTCATAAGTCTGTCTTGAGCGTGGAAGAGGGCCAGGATGTTGGACTCATGCGAAATGAAGGAATCATGGCAGCTGCCCGGGAATTTGGCACACACCTGCAGAAACCTCTTCCGGTGGACACAAACCAACTGCGCATTGATCGAGTGATATCCTTTTCTGTTGATGAACATTTCTAACACATGTGGAGATGCTTGGATTGCTATGTGTGCAATCAATTGTGCCCTGTATCCGTGGAAAGCCAGCCAGAGAGTGGAAACCCACTGCCCTCTCAGTCTGGCTGATGTTGTCGATGGAGAAGTTGACGTAGTGGGAGGCCCTGGCAAACAAGCCATCTGTGACCTGTCGTATACACTTATGGACAGACAACTGAGAGATCCTGGTGATGTCACCAGTGACGTCCTGGAAGGGTCTGGAGGCAAAGAAATTGAGGGCAGTGGTGACTTTAACAGCGATGGGCAATGTATGGCCCCCAGGCCCAGTCAGGAGCAGCTCTGCACGAAGGAGCCTGCAGATGTCTGCGACCACCTGGTGACTCAATCTGAGCCTTCATAGGCACTGCTTTTCAGAGAGGTCCAGGAATCTCAGCCTCTGTCTGTTGACCCTTTCACAAGGGTAGTGCCTCCTGCAACGTCGGGCCATCCGTTGGACCCCTCTGCTCTTCTGCAGGTCCTTGTGGCGCACCTCTGTCTTGTGGACTTGCAACTCCCAGAACTGCACGCCGTGCCTGCCAGGGATGGTGGTGTGTCTCCTCCTCAGATGTAGTGGTGAATACATCCATTGCACCCCCCATTGTGATGATGTCAGTTTGAAGGGGTCCAAAATGTAGGTAAACATGTCTGAACACAAGAATTCTGAGTGTGAACAAAGAAATCTCAGACTGAACACAAATAACTCCCAGCCAAAGGTTTGCCTGAGAGAACTGATTGCCCTGCTGTAAAAACTTACTTTTTCTTCAGATGTGTCAAACACTGGTTTAAAGGTCTAAATAAGGGCCAGCTGCAACTCGCCTCCGTTTCCATGGCGTCTTTCAGAGGCCACAGGAGACACGTTCAGAAGCAGTTAAAACGGCTTGTCTAGTTCAAACCACAAAAATTTTACATCTTTAAGCATCTCAATTGGCTCTTTAAATATCATCCTGTCAGCTTTAAGTGCCCTGTCTGCCCTCTCAAGTAGATGTAAAAGATCCCATGGCACTATTCGAAGAAGTGCAGGGGAGTTCTCCCAGTGACCTGGCCAATATTTATCCCTCAACCAACACATAAAAACAAATGATTTGGTCAGTTATTTCATTGCTGTTTGCCTGCCAAATTATATATTAATTTTTCCCAGTTAGCGAGCTGCTTAGCATTCGCCCTACCCTTTCTGCCTGGAAAGTCGACAGATTGAGAACTTGCTATGTGGGGGAAATCATGGGTGTAAAACAGCACAAATCTTCTCCAGTGACACAGCACACTGCACGCTGTGTTACCAGGCTATAGTGTGGGTACATGTCAAATTCAAGACACAATAACCCGAAGGTGCTTTAGCCACATGTTTAAATGGGAGCAGTTGCGTTGACTACAGCAACACGAAAGGGACCATCAATCTATGGCAACTGAGTAAATACCAGACAAGTTGGGTTCCTTTCCTGGAGATCTTGGTGACACAATCACCCTCAATAATGCCTAATACCCTCCAAATAAGGGAGACCAGTTCACACAGCCAGGCCAACAGGAGAGCAACATCCTACCCTTGAACCTTGCTGTTGGAGGGCAATCCAGCCTGAAAGGTCACCTGTTTGGTTGACCTGTGACTCACTATGACTTTCTCTCACACAATGCTGCCACTCACATACAGCCTGGCAAATACACTTAGCATTTGAACACAATATAAACCGATAGCGTCATGTAAACAAATTAATACATAAGCAAACAAAAAATCAGGTCTTTGATGGCTAGTTTGATGCTTCAACCAAGAAGTATCCTTTAGTGGACGTGATTCAGGTACAAGATTAATCGAAATGGAGGGAAAACATAGAAACATAGATAATAGGAGCAGGAGTAGGCCATTCGGCCCTTCGAGTCTGCTCCACCATTCAATATGATCATGACTGATCCTCTATCTCAATACCATATTCCTGCTCTCTCCCCATATCCCTTGATGCCTTTTGTGTCTAGAAATCTATCTAGCTCCTTCTTAAATATATTCAGTGACTTGGCCTCCACAGCCTTCTGTGGTAGAGAATTCCACAGGTTCACCACCCTCTGAGTCAAGAAATTTCTCCTCATCTCAGTCCTAAATGTCCTACCCTGTATCCTGAGACTGTGATCCCTCGTTCTGGACCCCACAGCCAAGGGAAACATCCTCCCTGCATCCAATCTGTCTAGCCCTGTCAGAATTTTATATGTTTCAATGAGATCCCCTTTCATTCTTCTAAACTCAAGTGAATGCAGGCCGAGTTGACCCAATCTCTCCTCATACGACAGTCCTGCCGTCCCAGTATGGTGAACCTTCACTGCACTCCCTCTATGGCAAGTATATCCTTTCTTAGGTAAGGAGACCAAAACTGCACACAATACTCCAGGTGTGGTCTCACCAAGGCCCTGTATAACTGCAGTAAGGCATCCTTGCTCCTATACTCAAATCCTCTTGCAATGAAGGCCAACATACCATTTGCCTTCCTAACTGCTTGATGCACCTGCATATTTGCTTTCAGTGACTGGTATACAAGAACACCCAGGTCCCTTTGTACATCAACATTTCCCAATCTATCACCATTTAAATATTACACTGCCTTTCTGTTTTTCCTTCTGAAGTGGATAACTCTACATTTATCCACATTATACTGCATCTGCCATCTATTTGCCCATTCACTCCACTTGTCTAAATCACCTTAAAGCCGCTTTGCATCCTCCTCACAACTCACAGTCCCACCTAGCTTTGTGCCATCAGCAAACTTGGAAATATTACATTTGGTTCCCTCATCCAAATCATTAATATATATTGTGAATAGCTGGGGTCCAAGCACTGATCCCTGCTAGTCACCCCACTAGTCACCGCCTGCCACCCCGAAAAAGACCCGTTCATTCCTACTCTCTGTTTCTTGTCTGTTAACCAATTTTCAATCCATGCCAGTATATTACCACCAATCCCATGTGCTTTAATTTTGCACACTAACCTCTTATGTGGGACTTTATCAAAGGCCTTCTGAAAATCCAAATAAACCACATCCACTGGTTCTCCCTTATCTATTCTACCAGTTACATCTTCAAAAAACTCCAGTAGGTTTGTCAAACATGATTTCCCTTTCATAAATCCATGTTGACTTTGTCTAATCTCGTTGATATTTTCTAAGTGTCCTGTTATCACATCCTTTATAATAGACTCTATTCCCAACTACTGATGTTAGAATCATAGAATCATAGAATCATAGAAGTTACAACATGGAAACAGGCCCTTCGGCCCAACATGTCCATGTCGCCCAGTTTATACCACTAAGCTAGTCCCAATTGCCTGCACTTGGCCCATATCCCTCGATACCCATCTTCCCCATGTAACTGTCCAAATGCTTTTTAAAAGACAAAATTGTACCCGCCTCTACTACTGCCTCTGGCAGCTCGTTCCAGACACTCACCACCCTTTGAGTGAAAAAATTGCCCCTCTGGATCCTTTTGTATCTCTCCCCTCTCACCTTAAATCTGTGCCCCCTCGTTATAGACTCCCCTACCTTTGGGAAAAGATTTTGACTATCGACCTTATCTATGCCCATTATTTTATAGACTTCTATAAGATCACCCCTTAACCTCCTACTCTCCAGGGAATAAAGTCCCAGTCTGTCTAACCTCTCCCTGTAAGTCAAACCATCAAGTCCCGGTAGCATCCTAGTAAATCTTTTCTGCACTCTTTCTAGTTTAATAATATCCTTTCTATAATAGGGTGACCAGAACTGTACACAGTACTCCAAGTGTGGCCTCACCAATGCCCTGTACAACTTCAACAAGACATCCCAACTCCTGCATTCAATGTTCTGACCAATGAAACCAAGCATGCTGAATGCCTTCTTCACCACCCTATCCACCTGTGACTCCACTTTCAAGGAGCTATGAATCTGTACTCCTAGATCTCTTTGTTCTATAACTCTCCCCAACGCCCTACCATTAACGGAGTAGGTCCTGGCCCGATTCGATCTACCAAAATGCATCACCTCACATTTATCTAAATTAAACTCCATCTGCCATTCATCGGCCCACTGGCCCAATTTATCAAGATCCCGTTGCAATCCTAGATAACCTTCTTCACTGTCCACAATGCCACCAATCTTGGTGTCATCTGCAAACTTACTAACCATGCCTCCTAAATTCTCATCCAAATCATTAATATAAATAACAAATAACAGCGGACCCAGCACCGATCCCTGAGGCACACCGCTGGACACAGGCATCCAGTTTGAAAAACAACCCTCGACAACCACCCTCTGTCTTCTGTCGTCAAGCCAATTTTGTATCCAATTGGCTACCTCACCTTGGATCCCATGAGATTTAACCTTATGTAACAACCTACCATGCGGTACCTTGTCAAATGCTTTGCTGAAGTCCATGTAGACCACGTCTACTGCACAGCCCTCATCTATCTTCTTGGTTACCCCTTCAAAAAACTCAATCAAATTCGTGAGACATGATTTTCCTCTCACAAAACCATGCTGACTGTTCCTAATTAGTCCCTGCCTCTCCAAATGCCTGTAGATTCTGTCCCTCAGAATACCCTCGAACAACTTACCCACTACAGATGTCAGGCTCACTGGTCTGTAGTTCCCAGGCTTTTCCCTGCCGCCCTTCTTAAACAAAGGCACAACATTTGCTACCCTCCAATCTTCAGGCACCTCACCTGTAGCGGTGGATGATTCAAATATCTCTGCTAGGGGACCCGCAATTTCCTCCCTAACCTCCCATAACGTCCTGGGATACATTTCATCAGGTCCCGGAGATTTATCTACCTTGATGCGCGTTAAGACTTCCAGCACCTCCCTCTCTGTAATATGTACACTCCTCAAGACATCACTATTTATTTCCCCAAGTTCCCTAACATCCATGCCTTTCTCAACCGTAAATACCGATGTGAAATATTCATTCAGGATCTCACCCATCTCTTGTGGTTCCGCACATAGATGACCTTGTTGATCCTTAAGAGGCCCTACTCTCTCCCTAGTTACCCTTTTGCCCTTTATGTATTTGTAGAAGCTCTTTGGATTCACCTTTGCCTGATCTGCCAAAGCAATCTCATATCCCCTTTTTGCCCTCCTGATTTCTCTCTTAACTCTACTCCGGCAATCTCTATACTCTTCAAGGGATCCACTTGATCCCAGCTGCCTATGCATGTCATATGCCTCCTTCTTATTTTTGACTAGTGCCTCAATCTCCCGAGTCATCCAAGGTTCCCTACTTCTACCAGCCTTGCCCTTCACTTTATAAGGAATGTGCTTACACTGAACCCTGGTTAACACACTTTTGAAAGCCTCCCACTTACCAGACGTCCCTTTGCCTGCCAACAGACTCTCCCAATCAACTTCTGAAAGTTCCTGTCTAATACCATCAAAATTGGCCTTTCCCCAATTTAGAATTTTAACTTTTGGGCCAGACCTATCCTTCTCCATAGCTATCTTAAAACTAATGGAATTATGATCACTGGTCCCAAAGTGATCCCTCACTAACACTTCTGTCACCTGCCCTTCCTTATTTCCCAAGAGGAGGTCAAGTTTTGCCCCCTCTCTAGTCGGGCCATCCACATACTGAATGAGAAATTCCTCCTGAATACACTCAACAAATTTCTCTCCATCCAAGCCCCTAATGCTATGGCTGTCCCAGTCAATGTTGGGAAAGTTAAAGTCCCCTACTATTACCACCCTATTTTTCTTGCAGCTGTCTGTAATCTCCTTACATATTTGCTCCTCAATTTCCCGTTGACTATTTGGGGGTCTGTAGTACAATCCTATCAAAGTGATCTCTCCCTTCTTATTTTTCAGTTCTACCCATATGGACTCAGTGGGCGAACCCTCGGATATATCCCCTCTCACTACTGCCGTGATGTTCTCCCTAATCAAGAACGCAACTCCCCCTCCTCTCTTACCTCCTGCTCTATCTTTCCTATAGCATCTGTACCCTGGAACATTGAGCTGCCAGTCCTGCCCCTCCCTTAGCCATGTTTCAGTAATAGCTATAACATCCCAGTCCCATGTACCCATCCATGCCCTGAGTTCATCTGCCTTGCCCATCAGACTTCTTGCATTGAAATAAATGCAGTTTAATCTAGTCTTCCCTTGGTCTTTGCCCTGCTTTCTCAGACCATCTGTCCGGTCATGTTCTGTACACTCTCCCTTACTGCCTTTTGTTTCTGTCACCACTTTATTTCCCACTGACTTCCTGCATCGGTTCCCATCCCCCTGCCACATTCGTTTAAACCCTCCCCAACAGCACTAGCAAACACTCCCCCTAGGACATTGGTTCCAGTCCTGCCCAGATGCAGACCGTCCAATTTGTACTGGTCCCACCTCCCCCAGAACCGGTTCCAATGGCCCAGGAATTTGAATCCCTCCCTCTTGCACCATCTCTCAAGCCACGTATTCATCTTAGCTATCCTGTCATTCCTACTCTGACTAGCCCGTGGCACTGGTAGCAATCCTGAGATTACTACCTTTGAGGTCCTATTCTTTAGTTTAACTCCTAACTCCCTAAATTCAGCTTGTAGGACCTCATCCTGTTTTTTACCTATATCGTTGGTGCCTATATGCACCACGACAACTGGCTGTTCACCCTCTCCCTCCAGAATGTCCTGCAGCCGCTCCGAGACATCCTTGACCCTTGCACCAGGGAGGCAACATACCATCCTGGAGTCTCGGTTGCGTCCGCAGAAACGCCTGTCTATTCCCCTTACAATCGAGTCCCCTATCACTATAGCTCTGCCACTCTTTTTCCTGCCCTCCTGTGCAGCAGAGCCAGCCACGGTGCCATGAACCTGGCCACTGCCACCTTCCCCTGGTGAGCCATCTCCGCCAACAGTATCCAAAACGGTATACCTGTTTTGGAGGGAGATGACCGCAGGGGACCCCTGCACTGCCTTCCTACTCTTCCTCTGTCTGTTGGTCACCCATTCACTATCTCCCTCAGTAATTTTTATCTGCGGTGTGACCAACTCACTGAACGTGCTATCCACGACTTTCTCAGCATCGCGGATGCGGTCTGTAGTTCCTTGTTTTCTCTCTCACTCCTTTTTTAAATAGTGGGGTTACATTTGTCACCCTCCAATCTGCAGGAACTGTTCCATAATCTATAGAATTTTGGAAGATGACAACTAATGCATCCACTATTTCCATGGCTACCTCTTTTAGTACTCTGGGATCCAGATGATCAGGCCCTGGGGATTTATCGGCTTTCGGTCCCATTAATTTCTCCAGCAGTATTTTTTTACTAATACTAATTTCCTTTAATTCCTCCTTCTCGCTAGTCCCTTGGTTCCCTAGCATTTCTGGGAAGTTATTTGTGTCCTCTTCCGTGAAGTCATAACCAAAGTATTTGTTTAATTGTTCTGCCATTTCCTTGTTCCCCATTATAAATTCTCCCGTTTCTGACTGTAAGGAAGCTACATTTGTCTTCACTAATCTTGTTCTTTTTACGTACTTGTAGAAGCTTTTACAGTCCACTTTTATGTTCCTTGCAAGTTTACTCTCATACTTTGTTTTTCCCCCCTTAATCAATCTCTTGGTCCTTTTTTGCTGAATTCTAAACTGATCCCAATCTTCAGGCTTGCTACTTTTTTGGCAACTTTATATGACTCCTCTTTGGATCTAATACTAGCCTTAATTTCTTTTGTTAGCCATGGTTGGGCCGCTTTTCATTTTGTGTTTTTGCGCCAGAAAGGAATGTATAATTGTTGCAATTCATACATTCGTTCCTTAAATGTTAGCCATTGCCTATCCACTGTCATGCCTTTTAATGAAGCTTCCCAATCTATCGTAGCCAGCACACTCCTCATACCTTCGTAGTTTCCTTTGTTTAGATTTAGGACCCTAGGTTCGGATTGGACTACTTCACTTTCCATCTTAATGAAGAATTCTATCATGTTATGGTCACTCTTCCCTGACGGACCCCGCACAACAAGATTATTAATTAACCCCTTCTCATTGCACAATACCCAATCTAGGGTTGCCTGTTCCCTGGTTGGCTCCTCAACGTACTGGTCCAAAAAACCATTTCGTACACATTCCAGGAATTCAACCTCCACAGTATTATTGCTAATTTGGTTTGGCCAGTCTATATATAGATTAAAGTCACCCATGATTACTGTAGTACCCTTGTTATGTGCATCTTTAATTTCCTGTGGTTTGGAGTTTTGGAATTCCAGGATAACTGGACCAAGATACCTCACACTGTGCAAGGTTTCATTTTACAGTGAAGTATTTGTAATTGCTGTGATTCAAGTGAGTTAGTATGCATGTCATGGGATTATCGCTAGATTAAGAGACATCTCCCCAGGAAACCATGTCTTCAGAATGGAAATATGTCAATCATATGTTCTCATCACAGCTTGGTTCCCAGACCTCTTGTGCCCTGAGAATCGACCTAATTACACTGACTGCCCTGTCTGGGAGTGAGAGAGATTGGTATGTGAAATATCCATAGTTTTCCAAACAGAGCCAAACTCTTAGGCAAAGCTCACCGATCTTTTCTACTGACTGCTCTTTGAGAGTCTGTGCCTCCATGTTGGTCTGTGCCTGTCCGGTTCCAACAGAGGACCCCAGAGACAAGATTTTGTTTATAAATTCTGAGATTATGTATTAATAATCTATTCAAATGGTATAGTATATTCAGCCAAGCCTGCCTATTTTCCTAACTACACCCATTTGCTCCTCTAGTATTTTAAATCTATTATCTATAACAAAATGTTTAATGTAAGGTCCTGTAACAACTAACCTGGCAGCTAACAGATAAACAGATAACCTAACAGATAAACAGATAACCTAACAGATAAACAGATTCTCCAATCACATGCTCACAGGGAGTGCTCGTTGAATAATCGGGGGAGCACTATTTTCTGTTTATTTAGGGTATGGTTTCATAGTGATTATACCAGTAACCCAGAGGCCTGGACTAATAATCCAGAGAATTTGAGTTCAAATCCCATCATGGCAGTTTTGGAATTGGAATTCAGTTTTAAAAATCTGGAAATAAAAAGCTGGTATCAGTAAAAGTGGCCATGAAGCTATCGGATTGTCATAAAAACCCAATTGGTTCACTAATGTCCTTTAGGGAAGGGAAGATACCGTCCTTACCCGGTTTGGCTTATATGTGACTCCAATCTCACACCAACATGGTTGACTCTTAACTGCTCTCTGATGTGGCCTAGCAAGCCATTCAGTTGCATCAAAATGCTATAAAGAACAGCAGCAATTCAGAAGAAGATCCACCACCACCTTCTCAAGGGCAACTAGCAATGGGCAATAAATTCCACAAGTGAGCATGTAAAAGCTGGGCTTTGCTCTCCCAATGGCTCGGTTGGTAAAGCCACCATGTAACTGAGACATACAGATAGAAAACTCCCAGGTCTCACTGGTGATGCATGGTGAGTCACAGTAGGGTTTTCCACCCTGGGTTATAGAGGAGAAAACCAGCTAGAGTTCCTGATCGTGATTGCAGCCTAGGCACCTATGTAAGAGAGTATAATCTGGAGCATTCTGTGAAGACCAGGTACATGCCTCCCCCCTCCCCCCACCCCCAACATGGTTAAATAGCCGGCTGACACATATTGCTCAGGCTGGCACTTGAAGAGCTGCCACTTGCACCGGGCACTGGGGGTGGGGGGTTGCCCAGTGCCTGTGGATACCTACCCCAGTGCAAGTGGTGCTTTCAAGAGTGGAGGAGAGAAAGCGGCTGAGGGGAGAAATGTTTCACTAACCCACTTACAAACTGTTGCCTATTGTGAAATATTGACTGTGTAAAAGGACACTGCATAACAAAGTCCTTAATTGAAACATGATACGTTCTCTGTTCACCAGTTGTCCCTAAGCGAGAGATCTAACTCTCATACTTAATGCTGACTGTTTTTTTCTTGGAATAGTTTGTCAAAGAAATCCAATGGCAGAGGTTGCTGCAATTAGACTAATAGGGATGAAGAAGAGTCAGTCACAAATCTGGCCTCTTCACTATCTACAGGCTGTATTCAAAAGAGCTGACCACTTTTGACAGCAAGTAATGTTAGAGATTGAATTAGAGGCTTTGACACAACAGCCACCTAATACTGGATAACCAACCATCCAAGTCTCAGTGAAAATGTTCTTGTTACTGTGATTAGTGTTGATTTGCAGTTTCCTGACTGATCCATCCCTAATAAGCTGTTAGAAGCCATGCTCACAATTCTAGTTTAAAGGGACAGGAAGAAGTTCAGCTGCTAAAAACATGGACGTTGCAGGGTACAAGATTGCAAAATTTAGTTACGCAAACAGTGATTTGGAAAACTTACTTATGTGGATGGAGAATTTAACCGTGCATTCACACTATTGCTTTATTATCGGTGCAAAGCGATTTTGGCTTTGCTCAGATGCTAAACTTGTGGAATGTACATTGGTGTCAAGGCATGAATAGACTCCAGGGCAAAGCAGAGTGAGACTTCCTGCTTTGGGGAGTCTCATCCCTCTTTGCTCCAGTGTCAGGTCAGGGCCTGACTCCCAATTCAGGGTGCATTCATGCTATAATTGCACTTCACACCAACACAACACTTACAGTGTGAACATTAACCTAAGATTTAGAAATGAAGGGTGGAATATTTTCTAATCTCAGGATGGAGAATGTAATATTTGCAAGACTCAATGTAGGCACATGTGTATTGGCTGCTCAGAGAACTCCAGTGACTGGACCCACTAGGGCGCCATTATAGCCTAACCCATATAAGGACCCCGATATTTATGGGGAGGGAGCTGGGGGGGCGACTTGTATCAGCCAGGAAACCCGGAAATATACAGAACACGGAGGTCCTGCCGAATTAAAGGCAGGATCTCATTTGAATTCTCTTTCTCTGTTTCCCTGCCGACAGCAGCTAGATTGAGAGGCTGGCTGGCTGTCAGGAGGGAAGGCCTGCAGTACGAGGCCGCAGCCAGGGACTGGAGAGGAGGGAGGGAGGAAGGGAGAGATCGGGGTGGGGGAGGGGGGAAGAGAGATCACCCGGTGGGGGATGGGGGGTTGGGGGAGATCATGGTTGGAGGAGAGATCGCGGAAGGAGGAAGAGAACACGGGGTAGGAGATCGCAGGGGGGGTGAAGATCGTGGGGAAGGGGGAAATCACAGGGAGGAGATCACGGAGGGGAGAGATCGAGGGTCGACCTGGAGATCGCATGGGAAGGGGGGTGTGGGTTGTGCTGGAGATCATTGGGAGGGGGTCATCAGTTCACAAGGAGGGAGGCAGATCAAGGCAGGTTAGCTTGAGGGGCTGGGAGGATGCATTCCTGCTCCTCCTGGCCCACAGGCAGTGCTGGAAAAGCAATTACCTGCTGGATCTGGCAGTTCTCGTCTCCTTTTAGTTGCCAAGTTTCCCGAGCTGTGGGAAACCCAGCCCACAGCCATTAAATCCAAATGGCTGCTAAAACCTGAGGCACGCAGCCTCACTGACATATTTAAATTACTGACCCGCCTCGCGCGAACAGGCCACTTGCCCACCCCCCAACCCACCCCGATCAAACCAAAAGTGGGTGCGTTCGCAGCGGGTTGGGGTCGGGTTTCAGGTTTTTAAGAATTTAACCCCCGCCTCTCTCCCTCCCATCCTGGGGGGTTAGAATTCTCCCCAGGATCTTCCAAATTATATCAAAGTATGGTTCACAACTGCACTCTTCAAAGATGCTCCAATATTGGATGATGATGAGGACAATCTACAAGTGATCGGGAGGAGCAAGAGTGAGGATAAGTCGGCTTCTAAATGACCCCTGCAAGCAGATAGACTGATGCAAAGGTATTCATAGCTGAAGTCTTCCATTATGTCTCGCAGATGCCCTATGGCATTGTGTCTTTTCCATCACTGATTTGCATTGTTTGGCTACATGATATCTTATTGCTACTGAGCCAATAAAACAACTACTCAGTACAATGTACAATCGTAGTAATAAAAACAGCAAATGCTGGAAACAGACAGCATGGGGTCAATTTTAAAATTAAATTGCAGGTGCATGGGGGCGGGGGGGGGGGGCACCAAAAATCACAGAAATCCCGAGCGCGTTCAGAACCAGCTCCAACCCGCAGGCGTCTGGGTTCCCCACTGACGCGTCTGGGTGCGTGCACGCCTCCCGAATGCGTAAGTCCCTCCGGCAATTAAAGCCGGCGGGATGATAGTTAAAACACTTATGTAGATACTTAAAGTGCTTAATTTTGTCCACATTTTGGCACGGGTCTGATTTTCAAACATCCTCAGCGTGTTTCCCGTGCTGTGGGAAACACTCCATGTTCTGCCAGACGTGTTTCATCCAGCAGCCCGTTGGAAATTCAAATGCTTGTTTGACTGTTGGGGAGATAAGGTGAGTTCTTGCTGCAGGGCACTCAGTTCTTTCACACAAACTTTTGGCTGCAAGATCTTTGTGTTTTTATTGAAAATTCTTACATTCCAGTCATAATTCTTCTTTTCACACATATTTAACAACTTTTCGGACCCACTCAAACTCACACCATCAGGATGGGGGGGCACCGTGGCTGCATTCACCACTACATCCGAGGACGAGCAACATCACCAGCCTCGCCAGGCATGGCGTCCACCTGCACCACTTGTAGCTCCACAACACAGTGCTGCACCACAGATACCTGTGCAAGAGCACAGAGGGCAACAGAGAGAGCGACATCACAGGAGGCACTACCCTCGCTAAAGGGTCCACAGACTGAGGCTCAGCTTCCTGGACCTCTCTGAGGAGCAGTGCATACGGAGACTCAGAGTCAGTCGCCAGGTAGTCGCAGACATATGCAGCCTCCTTCAAGCTGAGCTGCTCCAGGTTGGCCCGAGTGGCATCTCTTTACCCATCACTGTCAATGTCACCATTGCCCTCAACTTCTTCGCCTCCGGATCATTCCAGGGTGCCACCGGGGACATCGCCAGGGTCTCTCAGTCGTCTGCACACAAGTGCATAAGGCAGGTCACCGACAGCTTGTTTCGCAGGGCATCGTAGTACGTCAACTTCCCCATGGATGACCTCAGCCAGACGGAGAGGGCATTGGGAACCCACTCTGTGGCTGGCTTCACATGGGTGCAGGGTGCAATCGATTGCACCCATATAGCAATACGAGCACCTCCACACGAGCCAGGACTGTTCATCAACAGAAAGGGATATCAGTCTATCAATGCTCAGCTCGTTTGTGACCACCGCAAAAGATTCCTTCACGTGTGTGCCATATTTCCTGGAAGCTACCACGATTCCTTCATCCTCCAGGAATCCAACATCCCACTCCTCTTCCATGTACCGTACACTCACAAGGGCTGGCTCCTTGGGGACAAGGGATACCCCCCGTCATACGTGGCTCATGACACCTCTGAGGAACCCCATCACCGAGCAACAGCGTCGATATAACGACAGCCACATCGCCACCAGGTCTACAATTGAGCACGCTATAGGGCTGCTCAAGATGCGCTTCAGGTGCCTTGATCATTCTGGGGGAGCGCTTCAATACGCACCAGACAGAGTGGGACGCATTATAGTCGTGTGTTGTGCCCTGCATACAACAAGGCACAACAGAGAGGGGTGCCGCTTGAGGAGGCCCCACCCTCATCTCCACCCACATGAAGGAGGAGGAGGAGGGGGAGGAGGAGGACAAACGCATGGTCAGAGCTGCGGCTCACCTGGCTGCTCATGAGGCCGGGGAGTCACTGATATGTGAACAGTTCTCCTAAGATCGGAAAGTGTGAAAAGTCCAGTCCTCACACCACCTGGAAAGAGCAGCACCTACGCCAGACCCGCCCCTCCCCCCACTGCACAAAACAGTCGTGCAACTACACATACACCCACTGTAAAGTCACCCAATGGGTGGCATCAAGTATCACTGTTCATGGTGAACCTCATGAAAGGACGCTATCACAAAAGCCAGTCAAGAATGGGCAAGACGTGACAGTAGTGGTGACAATCATAACATTTAATGTCACTTTAACAAAAACTAAATATAAATGAAAAACATGAGTCTGTCAGACACCCTTGTGCATATCCTTCGTGATCACAAAACCTTCGCCTTTCTCTTCTGACTATTCTACATGGTGCGTCCCCTGTGGCTGCAGCAGAGGTAGTGGCAGGTTGCTCATGTTCATGCCCTGACTGCTTAGATGCTTTAAGCCTACACCCTCTGGGTTTTGGAGTCTGTGAGGGCCCCTCCAAAGACTGGTCCACCTGCACTTGTGCAGGGGCAGACACGACCACCTGGACAGGAGGCAATGTTGCGGGTGCTGGTGGAGAGGGGTGCAACGGGTGAGACATGGGAGTGCTTCCATGTCCCCTTTCTCCATCATCCCTCTCCTGGACCAGACCCACATCACTCCTACCACCCTGCTGGAGAACAGTTTGGAGGATATGTATGATGCCTTGGAAGCCCAGTTGTAAAGTTTCTGTCTGCCTGTTTAAGGTGGCAGTATGTTGTTCAGCCTGAGTCCTAAAGGCCATTGTCAGGGCCTGAATGGACTCACTTATGAGCCGAGCTTCAAGTCAAAGGAGGCTAGCCTTCTCTTCATTGCAGACATTCCCGCACTTACCTGTGACACTATCTCAGAGAGTTGCTCACGTCCCTGTGACAGTATCTCAGAGATTCCTTCCCATACCTGTGCCACCATTCCACTCATGCAGGAGTTGGATTCCTCCATCCTCTGCGCTATTGTGGAGAGTGCGCGTGGCACCTGTTCCAGCACCTCGCAAATGTGTTGCTGTCCCTCGATCATTCTCCTTTTAATGGATGGCCCCCGGAGTTCAACATCTGTGTCCAGCTGAGCAGAGCCTGGAGAGGAGTGCACCCACCGACACGGACTCTCCACAGCTGCCCCTGGCACCATTGTCTGCTCGTGCTCACTTATGTGTGGTAACTCACCTGGTGCCAACCCAACTAACTGACTACTAGGACCCACCGAGGTGTGAGTATCTGCGCCGGTGGATGGCTCGCTAAGATGTGACGGTGCACCCTCAGAAGCTGGCAGGTCCTCTGAGGAATCGCCCTCTGCCGTCACTGCGATCGCTGAAGGCCTTGTAAGAGAACAGAAGGATGATCACAGATGTGTCATGTTGTGATGAGCACACTGTGGTGTTGAAGATGACAAGGCATGTTAACATCAATTCATATTGTGTGTGATGAATGTTAAAGTTGTGTCACTAGATGTTTGTGGGGTGGGGGTCCCGCCGTCCCCGACAGACAGGCACTCGAGGGTGTGGCTCAGCTCCAGCACCTCCTGCTCCACGTCTGTGAGGACCAGTGTTTGTGGAGGCCCCCCACCTCCAGTCCTCGCCCTCTCCCGTGCATTTTGCGCTGTCTTCTCCTAGAAGTGTGAGTGAGTGATGGTGAAGTGAGTGATGGTGAAGTGGCGAACCGATGAATGCATTGCTTTGGGTGAGGCTGACCATGAAAGAGATGCATCAGAGGGTGAGTATGAGACAGAGCCATCATATTGGATAAGGATTGGAGTGAGTGGTAGTGGTGGGAGGTGAGGAAGTGCTGAGGAAGTGCAGATAAGTTGAGGATGAGCCTTAAATGGGTATGGGGAGTGATGTGATAGAGTAGTGTTGGCAGTGCAGAATGAGTTGGGGGGTGGGGGCGGTGATGTGGAACACGGAATGTAGGAGAACCACTTTGGCTGACCCAGTTAGGTCATTGAAGCACTTCCTGCACTAGATCCATGTGCGGGAGATGTTGCTGCTGCTGGTGACCTCCCCAGCCACCTCGAGCCAGGCCTTCTTGGTGGCAGAGGCAGGCCATTTCCTCCCGTCCACTGGGTAAAATACATCCCTCTTCCTCCTCAACCCATCCAGTAGCACCTGGAGTGAGGTATCATTAAACCTTGGAGCAGCCTTTCCCCTGTGCTGCTCCATCGTGGTGTGTGAGTTTTTGCTCCAGCAAAAACCTTTGGTGAAATGGCCCTTTAAATAGAGCCGCTCCAGCTGACAGCCTGTGATGCGGGTGCGCAGTCTGCCCACTGTGCAGCTTTCAGAGGGCAAACCCGGAAGCCACGTTAAGTGGCATCAATTGAATTGCGATCGTGTGCAAAACAGGCATTTTTTATTGGGCGGGTTACCCATGCGCCCAATCACCCCCCCACTGACATCCCACCTCCATTCTAATATCGGGCCCCATGTGTGGAGACTGGCCTGTGTGTGTTTCCAGCAGTTTCTGTTTTTGTTTTAGATTTCATGCAGTATTTTACTTCTAGTGTGTACAATTGGAGTATGTTGTTGTTATTTGTACAATAGCGCATGATTTCTGAATTCTTGCTGCGTACATAGGCTTCTATGATGCATAGCAACTTATTCAGAGTGCAAGGGCATACCCAGAAATGTGGAGGAAAGTAAGTCAGGATATCCCAGGAACACAGAGGACAGTCGGTCAGGAGCACCAAGTAATATCGAGGACAGTATCATCGTATCATAGTAAAGTACAGCACAGGAGGAGGCCATTCAGCCCATCGTGCCTGCGCTGGCTCTTTGAAAGAGCTAGTCCCATTCCCCTGCTCTTTCTCCATAGCCCTGTAATTTTTTTCCCTTCAAGTATTTATCCAATTTCCTTTTGAAAGTTACTATTGAATCTGCTTCCACCACCCTTTCAGGCAGTGCATTCCAGATCATAACAGCTCGCTGCGTAAAAAAATGTTTCCTCATGTCGCCTCTGGCTCTTTTGCCGATCACCTTAAATCTGTGACCTCTGGTTACCGACCCTTCTGCCACTGGAAACAGTTTCTCTTTATTTACTCTATCAAAACCATTCATGATTTTGAACACCTCTGTCAAATCTCCCCTTAACCTTCTGTTGTAAGGAGAACAACTCCACCTTCTCCAATCTCTTCACATAACTGAAGTTCCTCATCCCTGGTACCATTCTAGTAAATCTCTTTCTTCTGCACCCTCTCTAAGGCCTTGACATCCTTCCCCAGAATTGAACACAATACTCCAGCTGAGGCCTAACCAGTGTTTTATAAAGGTTTAGCATAATTTCCTTGCTTTTGTGATCTATGCCTCTGTTAATAAAGCCCAGCATCCCATATGCCTTCTCAACTTGTCTTGATACCTTCAAAGATTTGTGCACCCCCAGAAGAAAGTTCTTCAGTATTTATTTCAGTCCAAAAGGGCCCAAAGACAGAGATGTCTTTCGTCCATGTTTAAAGACCCAATGGTACAAACTATTGTGTAGAATGATGATCAGCAGGTGCTTAGATGTTATTTAATTTCTAAAGACTGGCTAATGGCTCGATCATGTAGAACTTAATTAGCATACACAACAAAGCTCCTGTACACTGACTAATTTCTGGATCAAACAGCCTGGCTCGAACCTACCAAATCTCATCTCCGGTCTTCCTCTAAAGGGATATAGCTTCTTTTTATTAAAAATGCTATGAAATAGACAATTTTACTATTTAAAGGATACCACCTCTGAAAATAAGGCACTCCTTCTCTGCTGCACTGAAGTTCAGTCAACACATACTTAAGTTCTGACTTCAAAGTGCTACCAATTGTCAAACTGATATCTAGGGCCATTACCAGCAGCAGAGAGAGTAAACTTACCTCCTATCAATCTTACCTGAATTCAGACTTAGGTTCCAGGAGCAAAAGTCTAATGTTTAACCTGCAGTATCGCTGAATTCCCAGCAGAAACTTGATTGCTAAATTTGAGCTTTATTGATCCCACTTAGCAGTTCGTTTATCCAATTTTCCTATCTTATTATCTATGCTTTTTTTCTGTTCCCAAGCACTCATCACTACCTCACTGTGCTGCTCACACTCCATCTAGTCTTCTGATTCTGACCCCATTGTTCATGGCTGATGTGTTCTCCAATCAGTAGCAGTTAGCAGGTCAATCCTATTCACTGATGCAAGCTCCCAAGACCCTCTGCCACCTGCCTATCACATGCAAGGTTTTGTGTCCTCGCTGCTGTGAGATTTAATTTTGGAAATACATATTTGTGTGAATGCCTCGCACCATCTCCATAGTCAAAACTTCAATTTTGCCATCGAATGGAAGATAGCATGGGATAGGTACAGGTTTAGTGTTGACTCTAGGAGGTTTTGATGCATCCATTACAAAGGCCAGTTAAGGTTGGATTTGGACAAACCAAACCTTAAATCATCCTGATGTGTGTCTTCCTTGGCACAAAGCTTCGAAAATCGAACTCCTTTGGATGTAGCTATTTTCAGAGAAACTGCTCAAAATTCAAACACTCCTATCCTATAAAGTCCTCTTTCTATCTATGGATGAAGACAAAGAGCCTTCCTTGAACTCAGGAGGGGTTAACTGTCAAAATTTGTGACATAATTTCCGGTTTGCGCTCAATCGGGAAATTGCACACAAAATGCATTTGAAATTGTGCTGATTAGGTTAAGCATCAAGTTTCTGCTAAAATTCATTTGCATAATCACAAATGTAAAATCTTTCATGAACCAGCACAATCAGGCAGCGTAATAGATCATAATCTTTTGCGCTGGTTCGGCCCATTCTGTCCGGATTGTGTTGAAGTAACTAGCAGAAACAAGCAGAAACCTGACCCCAAAATGTTTCACTGTCGGTTTTGATAGCCAAAACAATTGATTCAAAGCTGGCTTAATAAGCTTGAACAGCCTTGTTGTTAATTGGCAGCGTGTGTGACAATAGCCCAGAGTCCTGACGGCTAATTTCAGTCAAACTGCCCAAAAGACATCATTGCTATTCATTAGTAATATGCAATCCATTAACATCTGTCCATCTTCTGTTGTGCCATTTCGATCTGTGCACCAAAGAAAAGTGCTTGGGGCTGCTGCTCTGGTCCATTTCAGAGTTAGTTGAAATTTATACCTATTGGCAAAACTAGAATTCTCTAAACATTATGACCACCACGGTTTTAGAACCACACACCATAGGGCATTTTGCCAGGGAGCGATCCCATATGACCATATTGTCATTGACAGTGATTTTGATGTGTTTAAACAGTATGAAACAGCTTTACAGGGGCAACATTGCAAGACACCTCACCAGATTAGCAAACGAGGAGCATATTATAGCATTGCCTTAGACTTCACATCTGGTATTACAAATGCATTATTTTAATGCAGTATGGATAGGTGATTCAGTAGGATTTAGATCTGTTACACAATTGTTATGCAATTGGGAAGATAAATGACAACTGGAATTTAATATGGACAAATGCAAAATATTGCATACTGGGATTCAGAAGGAGAAACATAGATATGCAATGAGGGGAACAGAATTAGCACAGGGAGACGTGGAAGGGACTTGAGGGCAACAGATTCATCAGTTTCAATGTCCAATGTGGAGAAGTAATTAAAAGTAATAGATTGGTGGGATAGACAGCCAGAACAGTGGAGTACCAGTCCACAGAGGTGATGCTGAAGCTTTCTAATGAATTCGCCAGATCTCATTTAGAATATTGTGTGCATTTGGATAGGCAAACTTCAAAAGGGTCATAGAGACAGACAGTAGGTGCAGATCACAGCAACAAGAATGATCCTGAATGTAAAAGGGGTGAACTATAAGGAAAGATTAGAGAAGTTTAGACAGCAGATTAAGGAGCAATCTCATTGACCTATTTAAATGGATAAAATTAACTTAGAACTTTATAAGGCAGGCAGACCTGTAGACCAAAACAGATCTTTACCCAAAGCACAATAAATATTTCAAATGATCTACCAGGCAAGGTGGTGAGATCAAAGATATTTGGCAGGTTCACAATGCAGTTAGATGCAGGGCTGGGAATGCTGAAATACTAGAAAGAGATGAGCTTGATGGGCTGAATAGTCTTTTCTTGTCCATGGAAGTTTTAATGTTATACTAGTCCTTACTGCATGCTCAACTAAAACCACACTTCAACTGTCAAAAAGAAATTGTCTTCGCTGAAACTCCAGGTGATGGACAACAGGGTCTAAAGTAGTCCGCCCCCTCACCTCACTCCCCGAGACTTTCACTTTCTTCAGCCAATGCTTTCAAAGGATGTTCTATTAATGGATAAAAACTATTTGCCAAAGCTTATCATTTTATTTACAAAATTCATAAGAATATGTACATCATATCAAACTGCATCACTTGCAGCTGAATACTTCTCGAGACACAGTACTTCTGCCTCATTTCGCCCCCCAAATTAAAATAGAGGACAGAGTGTCCTTGTAGTGTCAATTCTTCCCCCACCCAAGTGTTTTGAATATGTTCAGGTCAGGGTGTGATTTTATAGACATCTACGTTCATCTTCTTCCTTCATCGCTGCTTGGAGTGGTGCCAGGGACTCAGGTAGTGGAGTGAGTTTATGTGGGAATGTGAGCAGCTGGCTCCCTCTGCAGTGAAGTGAGACTTTATTGCCCTTTAGTAATTGTTTATTTCATCTTGCCATTGTGGCATGGGATCTGAATACACTCTCTACATTGTGAGTTTTTGAAAGAGGGGTTAACAAGTTGGTCCTACAACCTAAATAGTCCTTTTGACTTTCTTTTTTATTTGCCCAAAGAATGTGTGTGTTGATATGTGGAACTGACTTTGTAATCAATTTGTTTAAAAGAGTTCTATCTTTGCGGGAAACTTTTATCATATCGTTCTGAACACACAACATACTGACATAAATCTTAGAAAATGCATCATCCGTTGTGCAAATGCATGTGATATTAGTGTGACAGTGATTTATGGCTCTTCTCCCTCAAACAATAAAAGGTTTGGAAAGCTTTCTATTTCATGAAGAGCTACTTAAACATGGCTGATGAACTTGACTCAAAAGATAATAAAGTCAGTGCTGCACACAGACAGACTTGTTCTCCAAGGTTTAGTGACTCCATTCAATATATGGAGCATAGATTGTACTTTGAATTCAATGCTTTGATGGCTCTCTAGAAAAGGATAAGAGAAGTGCAGAGCAGCAAAATATTAAACTCGTGTCGGTCACACTGACAGGTGGTAATTCATTTGAGAAAGAGCTGACAAGAATAACACCAAATTCTTATATCAAAGAAAAATCACTCTCCATTAAAGAACAACTGCAGATTTTAATTTTGAACAGCCTGGAGTCCATTTATGTGAATAGGCACGAGGAATCTTTATGCCGTGACACACTCCATTTAAAGAGACTATCGAGTAATACTTTATCAACTCCATCAATGATGTTATCATATCACCAATACATCTACTGATTTTTTTAAAAGTTCAATGATACTTACATAAAATATACATTTCTAATATTTGTACTAACTTAACTTGGCAATGAAGATGGTGCATTTCAGCAGTGGGTTCTTCTTAGAACTTAGCATGCCTGAAATTTCCCAAGTTAAACAATATTGCTCCATGAACTATTGGGAAGGAAGGATGTAAAACTTACCAAGGAATAGTTTTAAATCATTAGTTGGCCTATGTTGTGAGCACTACCCTGTGACTTTCAACATAAGAAAAGCTCACTCAGCTGCATGGTGAGTGCAACAACCATAAAGTGCTTCAGAGATTAATGTTTTCCATGTGATTGTTCACAAACTGTTGCCAATCTCAACCAAGCTGCTGTGGCAAAGTATTGCATGGACTCCAGATGTACCCCACGAAGAGGGAAAGATGGACAATCAGCAGGAAAGTCACTCTGAAATACTATTGCACACCTCCTAGTGGCCAATTTCAGAGTAGCATTGGTGGAGGGCAAGGAGAGTGTTGCACCCGATTAGTTGGGACTCTTGTGGGTCAGTGGGAGGCTCAAGAAAGGATTAAACCACAACGCTAAGCCCAACTAGCTCATCCTTCCATAGAAACTTGTAGTGCCACTATCACAGCATCCAATTGCCTTTTGAATGATTTTAGAGCCTCCGCTACCCTACCTGGAATTACACATCTTAATTGCTCTTTGTATGAAGAAGTGCTTCCTGATTTCAGTCTTGACTGGTCCCCATGTCTCCTATTCCATTTAGCACTTTGCATTTTATGTACTGTACATCTATAAGCTCCACCTCTCTTTCGAGGCTAAAGAGTTTAAGTTTTCCAACTGTTTTTTATTACTCAGTCTTCTGACACTAGGGACCAGCCTTGTGGAACTTATCTGCATTGATTTCAGGGCTTGGATATCTTCCTTGTGCTTTAGAGACCAGAACTGTACATAGTCCTTAAATGTACGAGTTTGACTAGAGCAGCTTCACCATGACAGCCTCAGACTTGTACCTGACTGATTTGATGCTATAGATCAGCATTCTGTGTGCTTTGTGCATTAAATTAAAAGCCCTCATCCTCATTCTTAAATTCCACCAAGGCCTTGCCCCACCTTTTCTTTGCAATCTCCTCCAGTCTGATACCCGTCCCCTGAACACACTATTCCTCTAACTGGCATTTTGTACATCCTTGCTCCCTTTGGCAGCAGAGCCTTCAGTAGCTTGAGTCCTAGGGGGCAATCTTCACCCCCAAGAACGGGTGTGCTGGGGGTGGGTGGGTAGTCAAAATTGAAGATTTTAGCAGTGGGACCGCAACCTGGCTCCAACACGCCCACTTCCAGGTTTAACCCAGGCGCATCTGGATGCTCGCTCGCACTCGAAACCCGGAAGTTGCGTCCCCTGTTAATGCCGGCGGGTGGATCGTTAAATGGGCAATTTACCTATTTGAAATACTTACAGTAGGGTAATTTTTGTGGATTCTGAACCTGAAAATAATTTCACCTTACCTGCATGGGTTTCCCATCACTTTTCAATCTCGCCAATGACAAGGAGGTGAGAAGGGCCGGTTCCATGAGGTGAGTGCCTTTATTGCACTGCTTGTGGGCCAGGAGGAGCAGGAGTGGTCTCTCCCGGCCCAACAAGCTTACTTGGCTCGATCGGACCCCCGCCATCGGCCATTCCCCCCCCCCCACCCCAACACCGATGTCCGATCTCAGCCAATGTCCAAACCCCCCCACCCCGCCGATGGGAGACACCCCTCTCTGCCTCCAATTCTTCTGATGACTTGATCACTTCCCGGCCCACGATCTTCTCCATCACCTACCCCTCCCCCACAATGTCCTCCACGGCATAAACCCACCCACCCCTCGCCCCGGTGTCCTCAACAGCATCAAACCCACCCTCCCCCCACCGCCCCCGATATCCTCCACGGCTCACGATCTCCCCCCAACACTGCTTCCCGGTTGCTTTCTCTCCTGACAGGCATACAGCCTGTCAATCTGGTTTGCTGTCGCGTGGGAAACCCAGAAGCAGAAATAATTACCTTCAATTGAATTGCGATCGCAGATTCTGACGCGCTGAACTCATTTCCCGATTCCCCACACGAGTATCTACCCACACGCTCAGTGTCCAGCTCCAGGCCAAAATCATGCCCCATCTCTCTGCAATTCCCTCCCTTTCCATCTCTAGAAATCTTCTCAAAACTCAATGCTTTGACTAAAGCTTCAGTCACCCCTCCTAACCTCTCCCTCCCCAACTTGTGTCCACTCTCCTTACACCAACCTGTGAATCGCCTTGGCACTATACAAATGCAAGTTGTTGCTGTATTAATTGAAATGGCAAGTGTTGAGTCCATCATTCCCAAGTCTCTCAGCCAATTTTACACCATTCATTCAGTAGTTATGCCCTTTATTTTTCTCCTCCAACTTTGCTGTTTTCTGTATTGAACTTTATCTGCCAAAATTGCATTCACTTCCACAATTTTTGCCTAGGACCTTCTGTAGTTCCTTAGCTGTTTCATCAGACTTCACTGCCCCCTCCCCATACATGATATAATCTCTGAATTTGACTAACTTGCATTTCATTACTGAATCCTGATCGAGTATGTCGGTCAGTGACAGGTGTGATCCCATCAGCATTCCATTTGGAATATCGTGGCAGCCTGCATGAAAATAGCTTCGAGTCTTACACCTCCCTCACTGTCACCCTTTCAGCACGTGTCAAAGTCAGTGCTCAACCACTGTCACCAAGAAAAGAATTCCCAGCAGAATTATATGCAACTCACATAAAGGCTGCGGCCCCACATGAACAGAATTATGTCACTGCAGTTCTTCTTGGAGCAGCTTCCAAATCAGATTAGGCTTTCTGTTTGTACCCTATGCATTTTGGGTCAAACCATTACAGGTGGAGTGGGAGTGATCCATATAAAGTTCTTTAAAACTGTGCAGTGTTGGGCAGATACCAATCTATACTAAGGATCAGCATGGCTCAGTGGTACCACTCCTTCCTCTGAGTCAGAAGATTGTGGGTTCTTATCCCCACTGCAGGACCTAGCACATAATCTAGGCTGATGTTTCAGTGCAGTGCTGAAGGAGTGTTGCCTTGTCGAATGTTGCCATCTTTTGACTGAGATGTTAAACCAAGAGTCAGTCTACCTGTTCGGATGGATGTAAAAAAAAACCCCACAGCCTCAACTTGAAGAGGTGCAGGGAGGTCTCTCAGTTTACTAACCAACATTCATTCCTCAACCAACATCACCAAAATAAATTAACTGATCATTCATCTCATTTAATGTTTGTGGGATCTTGCTGTGCACAGAGTAGCTGGCACATTCTCATACAAAACAACAGTGACTAAATTTCAAAAACAATTCATTGGCTGTGAAGCACCTTGGGACAACATTACAAAATGAACGGTGTATACATATGCAATTTCTTTCTTTCCTACTATGCGATAAAGACAATATCAAACTTTGAGAATGATTGGCAGTGGAAATTTGACCTGGAATGAACCCATTCAGAAAATTGTCAGATCTTTCAAAGATCTGATTGCAGCAGGACCATACACTGATAACACAGCCCAACTTAATCAACCTAAATTAGAATGAACCTCCCCCTGTGTGGAATTATATACATTAAATGGAGACTCTTAGTTTTACGGATGATGAGGGACAATTATGAGCCTTCAGCACCTCATGAGATAAAAGGTGGACACAACCAACAAGACTGACAAGTTGCCAATGTTTGTGGAACTTAAGCTGGTGATCAATATGGCAGATCTGAGCAGACCTTTCCTGGATTTAAAATGAGTGCGTAGTAACACAGCTCAATTAACAATTATTCAGGGGCAGGGAAGAGATCAATCTTCCAAAAGAGCTTCAGATAATCTTTTCTCCTTCTTCTCTTCTGTCTCCGGTGACACATGAAGCAACCCATTTCTTCTACTGCTTTACATCCATCAGATAATGCTCTGGGTCCTTTCCATAATGAAGTCCCTTTTCACATGGGCAGATTGTTGGCTTAAATCACAACTCCCTGCCAGGAGAACTGGTTAGATGCAATAGAGGGTCACCATTCCACTCCCATAGGATGCGAGTACCCCACCGGATGTCAACCCAATAATCAGAGGCCATCTTCACACACCAGGACTTTAGAAAGGAAAAATGTCAGGGAGGTTTGCACACCAATAACAGAACTCTCTGGATTTTCAAACCCAGTAATTTCAATGGAAGGAAAGTCTGGCAGGTTCTATTGGGGATGTGAGAACTTTCCTACTATGCTTTTTCTTTCTACGCTCCACCCAGACAAGGTTTAACAATTCAGCTGGTAAAGATGAAAATCTACCCCTATAACAGGAAGAGTATAAAAGGATAGATGAAAAATGGCAGGGAAATGAAATCAGTTCTAGTCGAAGAGCTGGCAAGTTGCCTCCTTCTGTGCCATCATTTCAAAGTAAATGGAGCCTAATCAGTTACTTTGGTGCTGGAGGCAAGCAACCATCGAGTGCGTCAGATGTGCCTCTTTCCATCTGCATAAATGATCAATAATCTTAATGTATCATTTAAATTTACTCTGAGCAATTGTTCCACTATGAGGATTAAACAAATACGACTAATGGAAAAACAATTTTACAAGCTAGTGAATCAAGTAAGCACATGCTATGTGTTTGAATACAGCCTTACGAAAATTAACATGCAAAAAGAAAAGGCCATTTAATCTATTTAACAGTTCCTTCCGCCAGACTGAGCACAAATTGTATTGTTATGATTTAATGAATATTGTTAAGCAGCTGAATAAATACAAGTAGAGCTGCTAAGATAAGACACAGTAGTGACAAAAAAATGGACAAAGCTCAAAATAAGGAGTATTTGGAGCTTTTATTCCTTTATATGATGAATAGTATCCTTTGCCCATGCTTGCATTTTACCAGGTTTAGTGCTGAGGTAGAGGTAGACGTGGGAGGTAGAGATACAAGCCTGCAATCTACAAAACTATACTTCCTAGCCTTAGGAGTCACATCTGGGTAAGTAATGTTGCCTACGGGGAGAGACTGTGCACTCCATATTCTTCACTTCCATGCCTAATGGCACATGAGGCAGCCCATTTCTTTCACTGCTTTACATCCAGCAGATCACACTCTGGGTTGTTTCCGTAATGAAGCCCTTTTTCACGTGGGCAGGTTATTAGCCTGACTCAACTCCATACCAGGACAACCGGTTAGATGAGAATGAGGTGGGGGAGGGGGGGAGAAGTCAATACTCCACTCCAATCAAACACGAGTACCCCTCTGGATGTCAACATGGTATTTCGAGACCAGAATTCTCGTCTCCGTTCGCCGGGACTGTCTGGAGTGGGGCTCAAGCCTACAACCTTCTGACTCAGTGGTGGGATTGCTGCGAGAAAACTCATTCCTTGCACTCCACATTGGACATGGGAAACCGTACAGGTGGGTACAGATTTCTTATTAGCTTGATTTGAGACTCTCCAACATGGTTACATGAATTACATCGACCCTACAGCACAGAAACAGGCCATTCGGCCCAACTGATTTATTGTCAGCGTTTATGCTCCATATGAGCCTCCTCCCTCTCTACTTCATCTCACCCTATCAGCATATCCTTCTATTCCTTTCTCCCTCATTTGTAAACAATTTTACAACACCAAGTTATAGTCCAGCAATTTTATTTTAAATTCACAAGCTTTCGGAGATTTTCTCCTTCCTCAGGCAAATGTTTCAAGATCTCCTTGAAGCCTACGCATTTATACATATTGAACAATAATACATGGTGTTTACAGACTGCCCCTGCAACTGCCCGTTGCCAAGGCAATCACCGTGTTCAGACAGAGAGGTGTTACCTGCAGAACCTCCGAATACACATTCAACAAAAAAACAAACAGGGAAAAAAAAACAGAGAAAAAAAAACAGAGAGAGGCAGAAACATCCGGAAGGCAGAGAGAGCCAGCAAATGACCCATTATATTAAAAACAGATAACATTTGTTCGCTGGTGGGGTAACGTGTAGCGTGACATGAACCCAAGATCCCGGTTGAGGCCGTCCTCATGGGTGCGGAACTTGGCTATCAATTTCTGCTCGACGATTTTGCGTTGTCGTGTGTCTCGAAGGCCGCCTTGGAGTACGCTTACCCGAAGGTCGGTGGATGAATGTCCATGACTGCTGAAGTGTTCCCCGACTGGGATGGAACCCTCCTGTTTGGCGATTGTTGCGCGGTGTCCGTTCATCCGTTGTCGCAGCGTCTGCATGGTCTCGCCAATGTACCATGCTCTGGGGCATCCTTTCCTGCAACGTATGAGGTAGACAACGTTGGCTGAGTCACAGGAGTATGAACCATGCACCTGGTGGGTGGTGTCATCTCGTGTGATGGTGGTATCTGTGTCGATGATCTGGCATGTCTTGCAGAGGTTACCGTGGCAGGGTTGTGTGGCGTCGTGGACGCTGTTCTCTTGAAAGCTAGGTAGTTTGCTGCGAACGATGGTCTGTTTGAGGTTGGGTGGCTGTTTAAAGGCGAGTAGTGGAGGTGTGGGGATGGCCATAGCGAGGTGTTTGTCCTCATTGATGACATGTTGAAGGCTGCGGAGAACATGGCGTAGTTTCTCCGCTCCGGGGAAGTACTGGACGACAAAGGGTACTCTGTTGGTTGCGTCCCGTGTTAGTCTCCTGAGGAGGTCTATGCGATTTTTTGCTGTGGCCCGTCGGAACTGTCGATCGATGAGTCGAGCGTCATATCCCGTTCTTACTAGGGCGTCTTTCAGCGTCTGTAGGTGTCCATCGCGTTCCTCCTCGTCTGAGCAGACCCTGTGTATTCGCAGGGCCTGTCCATAGGGGATGGCCTCTTTGACGTGGTTAGGGTGGAAGCTGGAAAAGTGGAGCATCGTGAGGTTGTCCGTGGGCTTGCGGTAGAGTGAGGTGCTGAGGTGCCCGTCTTTGATGGAGATTCGTGTGTCCAAGAAAGAAACTGATTCTGAGGAGTAGTCCATGGTGAGCTTGATGGTGGGATGGAACTTGTTGATGTTATCGTGTAGTCTCTTTAGTGATTCCTTGCCGTGGGTCCATAGAAAGAAAATGTCGTCGATGTATCTGGTGTATAGTGTTGGTTGGAGGTCTTGTGCAGTGAAGAAGTCCTGCTCGAACTTGTGCATGAAAATGTTGGCGTATTGGGGTGCGAATTTGGTCCCCATGGCTGTTCCGTGTGTTTGGGTAAAGAACTGGTTATCGAAGGTGAAGACATTGTGATCCAGGATGAAGCGGATGAGTTGTAGGATGGCTTCCGGAGATTGGCTGTTGTTGGTGTTGAGTATTGATGCTGTCGCAGCGATGCCGTCATCGTGGGGGATACTGGTGTATAGTGCCGAGACGTCCATCGTGGTGAGAAGTGTTCCTGGTTCAACTGGTCCGTGGGTACTGAGTTTTTGTAGGAAGTCTGTAGTGTCACGACAGAAGCTGGGGGTTCCCTGTACGATGGGTTTCAGGATGCCCTCGATGTATCCAGAGAGGTTCTCACACAGGGTTCCGTTGCCTGATACGATGGGACGTCCGGGTGTGTTGGCTTTGTGTATCTTTGGGAGGCAGTAGAAGTCTCCCACGCGGGGATTACGTGGGATGAGAATGCGTAGGATGCTTTGAAGGTCTGGATCGAAGGTCTTGATCAGTTTGTTGAGCTGGTGGGTGTGTTCTTTGGTCGGATCTGCGGGTAACCGTCTGTAGTGTTCCTGGTTGTCCAGTTGTCGGTATGCTTCTTTGCAATAGTCTGTTCTGTTCTGTATGACTATGGCTCCTCCTTTGTCCGCTGGTTTGATGACGATGTTGCGGTTGGTCTTGAGAGCGTTGATGGCGTTGCGTTGTGCTCGGGTGACATTCTGGACTGTCTTCTGAGTGCGGCTGACACATCATTTCTCCCTCATGTGTTTATCTAGCTTCCCCTTAAATACATCTATGCTATTTGCCTCAACTACTCCTTGTGGTTGTGTGTTCCACATTCTTACCACTCTTTGGGTAAAGAAGTTTCTCCTGAATTCCCTGTTGGATTTATTAGTGACTATCTTATATTTATGACCTTTAGTTTTTGGACTCCCCCACAAGTGGAAACATTTTCTCCATGTCTACCCCATCAAACCCTATCATTATCTTAATGACCTCTATCAGGTCACCCCTCAGCCTTCTCTTTTCTAGTGAAAGAGCCTCAGCCAGTTCATCCTTTCCTGATAAGTATTTCCTCTCAGTTCTGGTATCATCCTTGTGAATCTTCTCCAATGCCTCTATATCCTTTTTATAATATGGCAACCAGAACTGTGCACAGTACTCCACGTGTGGTCTAACCAAGGTTCTATACAAGTTTAACAACTTCCCTGCTTTTCAATTTTATCCCTCTAGAAATGAATCCCCGTGCTTGGTTTATGTCCTGATTAACCTGCATCGCTACTTATAGTGATTGCTGTATCTGTACCCCGAGATCTCTTTGCTCCTCTACCCCAGTTAGACTATTATTATCCAAGCACTATGTGGCCTACATGGTGATGGGTTTCAGTACTTGGCTGACCCCCTAAAAAGCTGCCTATATGGAAACAGTACTGCACTTCAAGAAAGGTAATTTTGTAATATTTCAATATAAGGGGGAATATAAATGCAAGTATAGTGAGTCCTGTAAATTAGGGACACCTAAGGGACTTGCATCACGTGTCCTTTATTTGCAGGCGTCCTTATTTTCAAAATGGTCATTGTACGTACAGTAAACTAGATGAACCAAATATCTCAGGATTGGCTGTATCTCCTGCAAGGTTGCTTTTATTTTTGCCTCCAGCTGGGATTGTGCCTAATTATGGAGCCCTGCCAGTGGGATGTGATTTCAGTTCATTTTCTGTTTGTTGCGTTTCTCAGATCATTGCCATCCCGTGATCCTTTTCCACTGAGGGAGGGTTGTCCCGATCCTGGGATCTGCTACGTTGGCAGCCTGCACAGGGCGAGGTGGCTGCTGAAGGGCCGGAGTGCCTGGGAGATCCCAGCTAAATTGGGGGGTGGAGGGGACTTAATATCCTACAGACCTCTATCTGGTACCCACTCCCTCCGAGTGCTGCAGCTGCTAAAGTGCTGGGGGGTGGGTAGGGGGGTGTTAGCAGATCATCAGTACCTGATGTACTGGTGGAGTAGGGTTGCAACTCTGGTTGGAGGCATTCCTGGAGGTTTGATCACGTGATGTTCTGACCACATGACGTCGGATCACTTGACTTCTACAAATGTTATTGGATTTACCTTATAAAGGTTGGGTCCCCTGTAGTTGAGATTCTATATGTGTGGTTTTGTGTCAGCAGCTGATGTGTGAGAAGTCCCAAGAACCAGGAGGCCATCTGTGAGCAGGCGAAGAGAGGAAACCGAGGGCAGGGAAATGGGGAAACCATTCTCTCCATCTCTCCCCCCGAGCCCCCAGTCTGCTTCTCCCCCCGAGCTCCCATTCCCCAGTCTTCCTCTGCCCCAACTCTTGAGCCCCCAGCAATTTCAGGCACCCCCCGCTGCGATTTCAGGACCCCCTCCGTGATTTCAGGGCCTCCAATTCCCAACTTCCCCCGACCTGCAGTTCCCTACTTTTGACGAATGGGGAGTTCTTTACCCAGCTTCCATAGTGGCAGAGAAACCGCTCTATCCCAGGGATGGAGCCGTGCAGGCATTCAATCCCAGAGATAGAGCGGTTTCTCTGCTGCTATAGATGCTGGGTAAAGAGCTTCCCATTCCACAACAGCCATTTTCTTCACTCGCTGCCGCCTCGCGCTAACCTGTGTGCCCCGTGTTTCAAGTTATAAACGGACTTGGTGCATTGAAGGCTGTAGTTCGTAATTTGCGAGGGTCCGTTGTTTCAAGGTGCAGCTTGTATCAGTTACAATGTAAGTTATTTGGGACTGTCAGTAAGTGTCTGTTTTTTGGAGATGTCCATTTGTACAGGTTTCACTGTATATTCACCTGGCAGCTTTGAAGACTGAGGAATATAATGGCAATGTGATTGCACAATATGATGGAACTCCAACATACTTTGGTGCTGTTTGATGCCTGCTGTTCCCAAACGTGGGACTTAAATAGGGAAAAAATTAGGGAGAAAAAATATTAAAATTACAAATAATATATTTAAAAATGGAAATTGTATGTAAAATAAATATCAAAATATATTGAAATTAAATTTGTAGAATTAAACGGGTGCCTCTGAGTATGTCAGGAATGTTACACTCATAAATGACATTGTATCACTGAATGCTGTTTCCAAGAATTTACTGTGGAGTTAAAGCAATGTACTCTGGAAAAAACAAACTCACTTACAACCTCTGGTGAATAACCGATTTAGCCCGCATCCCATGAGTTGCTGCAAGTCTTGGTGTTTACTTCTACAAACTCTTGCTCTGAAGGCACTGTCACTGGTCTTTGGATCTGCAGGCTGAGGCCTGTGAACCTTTTGAACTTCATTGGGTCTTTCCAATTCTACTTGATCTGTATGCAGGCCCATCTCCATTATGTCCTGTCAGTGTTCATTTGATGCTGAAGCTGTGGATCACGTTGGCGCTGGTGATGATGGCTACAGTTGAAGTATTGATAATGGTCATGGTGCTTTTATCTGATAGGTGTAGGTCTTTGCATCTTTGGTTCTACCTCATCATTGGAGCGAGTTCATTTGTTAATCAAAATTCTTTCATGCACATAATTAGGTTATCACACACATAAATATCTCATGCTCATTTTATCTAATGTTTATGCAAAAAATGATTTTAAAATGTGTAACAATATACCTTCATTAATGTTACATTAAAAAGCCTAGCAGGCCAGGGTCGCTTTGGGGTTCAGTTGGTTCCAAGTTGGTGACGGAATTGTTGGAATTGAGTTGATCGTCTCTGGCAAACTTGGTAATCTGATACTTGAACCAGGCAATTACCCCAGGGAGCTGTTAATGATTGGCCAGTTAGCCTGGCTCATTGACGAGCCCTGTTACTGGAGGCTGGGGTTCTTCCCAATTGGCTCCAAATAACCTCACCAATGTTCTAACCTCACCAATGTTCTAACACGTAAGGCTAGTTGGAGAAGCAGCAGGAAGCTTATCAGTGTCCTGTGTTGGTAAACTGGGCTGTTTAAGCTGATTAAATGCAACAGTAGTTTATGGCACAACAATGGTGGTGGTGGTGATACTGATTTTTATTCCAAAGTTGATTTCAATGGAATGAAAATCGTGCGAGTGCTATAACAGGTGGGCAATCCGCTCCGCCACATTACCCCTTAGGTGGTGAAGTTAAAAATTACCCCCATTGAGTCTGGAGGTTACAAAAGTTTGAATAAGGATTGCACTGGTGTTGGGAGCAAGGTAAGGCAAAAGCAAGCAATATTTCATTGATGGAAGCAAGAGGTCTTGGTGGTAGCCAGAATATGGGGTTAGAAGCTCAACAAACATCTTGATGTCCGAGTTAAAGACTGGGGTTTTCCACTTCTGTGCTCTAAACCCCAACCAATACGTTGTATTAAATGGTTGTTTACACGTACACAGGTAACTAGTGTAATCACACTAATATTGACTAATATGACTATCACTGAGCCCATGATAAAATATTTTATCTCTACAAGGCCTCATAATTCCATAGGTCCAGTTGCCTCGGGTTTGCACCAATGAGTCAAGAATTGTGCTGGTGATGCTCTGCAGAACTTAATCTGCCAGAATTTTGTGGGTCAGCTCATTGGATGTAAAATGGGAGTACTGTGCTGGGGGTGCTTGGAAATTAGACTGAGCCTTTGAGTTGTCAGCCTTGGTTCAGTGGTAGCATTCAGAGGGATGTGGTTCAAGTCCCATTCCAAAGACTTGAGCACAAAAGCTGACCCTCCAATGTACTGAGGGAGTGCTGCACTGTCAGAGGTGCTGTCTTTCGGATGAGACATTAAACCGAGGCCCCTTCAGGAGGACGTAAAAGATCACATGGCACTTTGAATAAGAGCAGGGGAGTTCTTTGGCCATTATTTATTCCTGATCAAACATCACTAAAAAATAGACTATCTAGTCATTTATTTCATTACTGTTTGCAAGACCTTACTGTGTGCAAATTGTCTGCTTTGTTTCCTACATTACAACAGTGACTACACTTCACTGTAGTGGCGGTGGTGGGGGGGGGGGTGGGGGGGGTGGTGGCAGCAGGTAAGTAGGAAAGTGTTTGGAGCAATGAGTTAACAGTCAGGTCCCTGCACAGGATGTCTCTACCATTGGAGCATCTGACACATGAACAAGAGCAATGCAAGGAGGAATAGATGAAGAGTTCACAATTTCAGTGAGACTGACCTCCAAACCCTCGCGTATATTGAACACAGAAGAAATAAACTGCTGGGTCTTGCAATCTCAAATAAATGCCTCTTTTGCCATGTGACAGGAGGTGACACTGGCACTCAGTGCCAGCTTTCTCACCCCAGAACTGCAGACTAGTGCTCCCAAGAAGTCCAATGACCTGACCAGAGCAGCCAAGTTAACACATCGGCCACACTCCCTTTTTTTACTTGGGCACCCTGGACACCAGTACATCCTTTACCTGGAGTTTCCTAGGGCTTTCCTTTGGGGGCAGAACCTGGCCTTCACCTGCCAGAAGACGCAGGCCAGAAGGGACATTGCTAATGAGGTGGGAAGGGGCATTCCCAACTTCCTGCCTCTATTTCCATCCACTACACTTGCTGGACGCCCAAGCGCAAGGGTGCCCAGAAATAGCTGGCACTGCAATCTGTCTTCGAACCTCCACCAACTGAAAAATCTGCAGGGGTTCTAGGGGCAGGCCAAAGACCTGCAGGTGTAGCACCAGCATTCTGGCCATTTTTATGAATCATATTTTAAATCCAATACCCCCAAGAAAGAACTGTACTGTTTGGCAAGCTTGTGGGAGTGGCTTGGGAATAGGATTGACTGGCAGGAGTTTCGAGCCAGACTAACTTGGCTAGGGTGCATTCATATGCAAACGGACATTTCACACTGACAGGCTGGGTGGAAGGGAACCCAGGCCAATTGACATTATTACCATTAACATGATTACTGGGAACAATACCCCGAGAGGTAACTTAGAGACACTCAGTACCAAATGAAACTGGTGGAAGGCAGGAGATGGCCGGGCCATTGTCTTCCAGGAGCCAAGCAAGTTAAGCAAGATCGGTTTGAGATCGAAACCCATTACCTGCTAATGGGGGCCATCAACTCAGGAAACATCAGACATCCAGTAATCAGAACCCATTGTCTCTCCAGGTACAAAGGTTATGAGTCATTCCAGGCCACGGTGTTGGGGGGGGGGGTCCAGACAGATCACCTGAGTCAATACATCGATCAGTATTGGCGGGAGAAAAGGTGATGGGTTTTTGGGGATATAAGGAACCTTTTGGCAACAGTCCCTGGCTCGGTTCTGCTCTCTGCTCTCTGCTCTGCTCTCTTCTCTTTTCTCCTCAGCATTCAATCTACAGCGAGTCTCCTGAGTGGGGCTCTGCGTGATTCAGTGGAACACCGCCAGAAGCTGAGCGCTGCTCTTCATCCCTCATCAACGGACCTCGACTCAAAATGGAACTTGGATACTGTGTCGGCGGTACGGAACCAGGAGCGAGACGTGCAGGAAGAAACTGCAAGCTACAACGGGCAATCGGGGTGAGCATATTGCCTGCGCCTACACATCCACAAGACCACTTAGCTGTGCGAGGGGTGATTGTAAGTCCCAACCAAACCTTAGAGGGTTTTAGTGCTGGGGTGGAGGGGGGGGGGTTCTCTGTTTAGGCCGTGGTAATTTAGCACGGTAGGGCATATTAGACAAGCCAGGGTTGTACTGTTTGTACTGTTTACTGGTGTTATTGTTAATCTTATTAAACACAACACGGTTGAGCCCGAAACGTATGTCCGAATCTGATCTGTCCTTATAATCCCTATCGTTCCAGAATTTATAGCAAGAGGTGTGTTTTCAGTACGCCCGAGAAAACCACTTACGCAGGTAAGGCACCTCTAATTGTTTTAGGTCTCCCTCAGCAACTTGCTCCTTTATTATGCCCAGGTAGCTGACGGTGTTGCAACACACTTGCTGTTCAGAATAATGTGCACTGTGAATCATGTGCCCTCCCATTGACTCCATGGCCTAGGGGTGAGCTCACTTCAAAAAACTTCTGTTGCACTGTAAGTTACCGGTCAATGACGCTATACCCACCCTCTGTGGTAGGAAGCCCCACTGTACTATTCACCTCTGTCATGGTACTCTCCCGTGACTCTCGATTTGAATCTCTCCACTCCATTTCAGCCCACCTCATAGCATTGAAACTTCCCTAGCCAAAGTCATAAATGACGTCCTCTGTGATTGTGACCATGGTGCATTACCTCTGCTTGCCTTTCTCGACCTCTCCGCTGCATTTGACACAGCTAACTATGTTGTCTTCCTCCACCACCCATCTTCTGTGGTCCAACTCCATGGGCTGCCTTTATGTGTCTCCACTCCTACCTATCTAGACAAAGCTAGCATATCTCCAACAACGGCTTCTACGCCCTTCTCTGCACTGTCACCTGTGGAGTCCCTCAAGTTCTATCCTCGACCACCTCCTCTTCGCTATCAATATGTTGCCCCTCATAGTACCATCCACAGGCACAGGATCCATTTGTATGCTGGTGGCACCCAACTCTACCTTTCCACCACTTCTCTGGACCCCACAGCCATTTTTGTGCTGCTAAATTGCCAGTCCAATATCCATGCCAGGATGAGCCACAACTTTCTTCAACTGAACACTGGGAAGACCAAAGCCAGTTTTTGCTGCCCCTCATAAACTCTGTTCTTTTGCCACTGATGTCAACCTCACCCTAGCTACTTGAACAAAATATGTGTAAACTCAGCATTGTGCTTGATCCTGAGCTGAGATTTGCATCCTCTATCCTCTCCATCACCAAGACTACTTACTTCTACCTCTGAAATATTACCCATCTCCACCCCACCAAAGCCCTATACAGTATTTTGATCAATTCTAGACTTGATTACTCCAGGACTCTTCTTCTTGGCCTATCATCGTCCATAAACTCCGACTTGTCCAAAACACAGTCGCCCACATCCTGTCCAACACTAGGTCCTGCTCGCCCATCGCCCCTATCCTCATTAACCTATGCTGGCTCCCTGTCCTCCAAATGCATCCGTTTTAAAATGCTTGTCCTTATCTTCAAATTCTTCCATGGCCTTGCACCTCCCTACACCTGCAACCTCCTCCAATCAAATATTTCCTCCCTCACCCTTCAGTCCTCCAACTCTGGCCTCAGGCACATCCTGCCCTCCATAAACTTGAGCTAGATAAACTCCATAAACCACCATCAACTTGTGCTCATCCAAAATTCTGCTGCCTGTATCTAACTTGCACCAAGTCCCGTTCACCCAGCACCCTTGTGCTCGCTGACCTACATTGGCACCCAGTCCGGCAACGCCTCGATTTTAAAATTCTCATCCTTGTTGTCAAATCCCTCCAAGGCCTCACCCCTCCCTATCTCTGTAACCTCCTCCAGCCCTAAAATCCTCCGAGATCTCTGCGCTCCTCCAATTCTGGCTTCTTGCACATCCCCGATTTTAATCGCTCCACCATTGGCAGCCGTGCCTTCAGCTGCCTAGGCCCTAAGTTCTGGAATTCCCTCCCTAAACCTCTCCACCTCCCTGACTCTTTCTCCTCCTTTAAGACACTCCTTCAAACCTACCTCTTTGACCAAGCTTTTGGTCACCTGTCCTAATATCTCCTTATGTGGCTCAGTGTCAAATTATGTTCCTGTGAAGCGCCTTGGGACGTTTCACTACGTTAAAGGCGCTTTATAAATGTAAGTCTAAATCAAAAGCAAAATACTTCGGATGTTGGAAATCTGAAATAACAACAGAAAATGCTGGAAATAACCAGCAAGTCAGGCAGAGTTCTGACGAAAGATCATCGACCTGAAAGGTTAACTCTGTTTCTTTCTCCACAGATGCTGCCTGACTTGCTGAGCTTCTCCAGGATTTTCTGTTTTTATGGTGAATGCAAGTTGTTGTTGTTGCCGTTGCTTCAGTTGCCTTGGCTCGAATCTTTGGAACTTTCTCCCTAACTCTCCTTTCTGCCACTCTATTTCTTCCTTCTTTGAAAAGTTTCTCAAAAGCATGTTACAGGCTCTATATAAATGCAAGTTGTTGTTTCGGCAGTGATGCTTCTAAATCTTACCTTTAGTTACAATCACCTGGAGTTAAATTCTCACTTCTCCAATTTCTTCCACGACTGCATAATTTTTGCATGAGTTTTTCATGATTGGCTTCCAACAAGTAAAATTGACCTTTTCTGTCACTGTTCCAATGCTTTTGAAGTAATTTTGGAGTTGGGGGATCCTCAGAGCACCTCTGTACACAGATGAGTTGTTCCTGGATTTATCTCACTTTTTACTTACTTCACTCTTTTGCTGACATTATTGGAGAGAAATTTATAATCTAAAATGTTTATTTTTTTCTATATTATCTTTTTGTAATATCACCTGCGTTACCGAGCAAAAAAAATTATTTTGTTATTAGAAATTTCCTAATAGGGATTCAATAAGGGATTCAAGCCCTGGTCTCTTAGTTAACGTTACAAGATTAAAAATAAATAAATAATGGTATTCATGTTGCATGGGAGGAAAGACAAGAACTTTAAGAGAAGCAAGTGAAAGGCTACAAAAAAATCGTTACATCGCTGGACATCCTATCTTACATTTTTAATTAATTTAAATTTCAATCGGGGATTGGGTGCCTATGAATTCAACAAAAAAAATCCATGGGCCTGAAATTTTGGGGTCTGGAAGAGTGGTGGAACAGGACTCCTGGCCCAAGCAGGAGAGGACACGGACCCATCCCAAATCCAGAGTATGGTCTCATTTAAATAATTGCGGTAGGTGGCTCATGCCTGTAGAGGCGATGTACAGTCTCCGACCCCAAAAATATGCCATTATATTGGAGCAGCACCCCACTGCTCTGAGGAGGAAGCCAGCGGCCCTTAATGGGCCAAGGATGAAAGCTTTAAAAATTATCTCTTCCCCACAGGGAAACATATTCTGGTATTATTAGATAACCATAGAATCATAGAATGGTTACAGCACGGAAGGAGGCCATTCGGCCCGTCAAGTCTGTGCCGGCTCTCTGCAAGAACAATCCAGCTAGTCCCACTCCCTCACCCTTTCCTCGTAGCCCTGCAAATTTTTTCCCTTCAACTACTTATCCAATTCCCTTTTGAAAGCCTCCACCACCCTCTCAGGCAGTGCATTGTAGATCATAACCACTCGCTATGTAAAGAAGTTTTTCCTCATGTCGCCTTTGGTTCTTTTGCCAATCACCTTAAATCTATGTCCTCTGGTTCTTAACCCTTCCGCCAATGGGAACAGTTTCTCTCTATCTACTCTGTCTAGGCCCTTCTAGACCTAATCTGTCTAGATTTTGAATACCTCTATCAAATCTCCTCTCAAACTTCTCTGCTCTAAGGGGAACAACCCCAGCTTCTCCAGTCCATGCACATAACTGAAGTCCTTCATCCCTGGAATCATTCTAGTAAACCTTTTCTGCACCCTCTCCAAGGCCATCACGTCCTTCCTAAAGTGCGGTGCCCAGAATTGGGCATAATACTCCAGTTGTGGCCGAACCAGTCTTTTATAAAGGTTCATCATGACTTCCTTACTTTTGTACTCTATGCCTCTATTTATAAAGTCCAGGATCCCGCATTCTTTTTTTAACCGCTTTCTCAACCTGCCCTCATACGTTCAACGATTTGTGCACATATACCCCCAGATCTCTTTGTTCCTGTACCCCTTTTAGAATTAGTTTATATTGCCTCTCCTTGTTCTTTCTACCAAAATGTATCACTTCGCACTTCTCTGCATTAAATTTCATCTGCCTCGTGTCTGACCATTCTACCAGCCTGTCTCTATCACTATCCTCCTCACTGTTCACTACATTTACAAGATTATTGTAATTTGCAAATTTTGAAATTATGCCCTGTACACCCAAGTCCAAGTAATTAATATATATCAAAAAAAGCAGTGGTCCTAGTACCGACCCCTGAGGAACATCACTGTATACCTCAAGTCTGAAAAACAACTGTTCACCACTATTCTCTGTTTCCTATAACTTAGCCAATTTCTTAACCATGCTGTCACTGCCCCTTTTATTCCATACGCTTCAACTTTGATGACAAGCCTATTATGTGGCAATTTATCAAATGCCTTTTGGAAGTCCATATACACCACATCAACCGCATTGCCCTCATCTACCCTCTCTGTTACCTCATCAAAAAACTCAATCAAGTTAGTCAAACACGATATGCCTTTAACAAATCCATGCTGGCTTTCCTTAATTAATTCACACTTATCCAAGTGACTGTTAATTTTGTCCTGGATTATCGTTTCTAAAAGTTTCCACACCACTGAGGTTAAACTGACTGGCCTGTAGTTGCTTGGTTTATCCTTACACCCTTTTTTGAACAAGGGTGTAACATTTGCAATTCTCCAGTCCTGTGGCATCACCCCCCATATCCAAGGATGATTGGAAGATTATGGCCAGTACCTCCGCAATTTCCATCCTTACTTCCCTCAGCAATCTAGGATGCATCCCATCTGGACCGTGTGATTTATCTACTTTAAGTACAACCAGCCTTTCCAGTACCTCCTCTTACCTGCTGGAGGCCATCTTAAGGCCCAGTACATCTGCTCTCAGCAGGAGTGACTTCTGCTGGGTCAAGTAAGGAATTATGGGTGGAATTCTCAGGTTAGCCCAGCGACACCCCTAGGCATACGGCCAAAGTATCTGCTGGGAATACGGGAAGCAAGCGGAAGAATCGTTCACCTGGCCTCAGTTGGAATTCCTGGCAGAGCTTTACTGAGGCAGAAACCCGGCACGAGAGATCGGCACCAAATTCCTTACCCACTGAGGGTGGTCCACCCGAGTTGTGCTAACTCCAGGAGGAAATTGGCGGCAGTGGAATTCCAATATTGGCACTATATTGCCAGCAATGTCACTCGTGTGCTGTTCGATACCTTCAGACAGACCTAACAATGATTTTGGAGCTTCAGATGGTTTTGATCAACTTCCAGTTTTCAAATGGCAGCATCACTGCTGGTTTCAGATTTCCTGATCTGCCCTTGTCGTTATTGATGCACATTTTTCTTGACCTAGTTTGTTGAGCAAAATTAGGAATTTGCGTGGGCTCAGTGATCAAGAGTTGCTGGTTCATCTGACAATAAAAGTTTAACTTCATCCCATGGCAAGAGTCCATGACTGCCTGATGATGGATTTCCAACCTCCATTAGGACCAATTTAGTCAGCAACCTTCAGGTTGTCAGCTATTGATCATTGCTGATTCATTCCCCAAACAGTTTTGAAATCAACCACACGTAAATATCATTTGAACATCCTTCCTCCAATTTTATGAATGTTGTTCTTTGAATTAAAGGTCACCTCAATAGAATGTAAGTGTGATTTTTGTTAACTTAAAGAAGTGTGTCCCTAATTGGAGTCCAGCTTTCCCCAAACTTAAAGGGGGAACCAACTGAGGATATAAATTAGCTCCCCGATGGCTCAATTAATTGATGCATCGAATAGCTGAGCTATGCATACAAGGAAAGTTTCGAGCTTGATATCAAGTAGGTGATCTCAGCCAGGGTATTGGCAAAGCGCTACAAAGGCTTTAATTCTCCTGAGCTTTGGACTTGTCTACAATCTCCCCCAGCGTCAAGATACCTATGAATGACGGCCAGTTGAGTGAGGTAGCAGAGTGCAATCAGTGCCTGTGGAACTGTACCTAGGCAAGGAGTCAATGCTGTCAGGAACGGAGAGGAGGGGAGGAGAAAAATAGAACTAGAGGGGCATTAGAGGCATGCACTGCTCCAGACAGATGCTGTGACAGTAATTCTGTCATAATAATGAAACTTGCAGCCTTGTGGAGGGTCCCTTTACAATTCGATCTGGTGAATTTATCTGCCCAGCAAAGTGAGTGAAGTCATTGCTGAGAATGGATCAACTTGGGCACTCAGTGAAATTTAGAGAAATGCTTCCTCTATATCCCATCAAAAATTCTGAGTACAACAGAAGTCAGAAGCATAGGAATAGGAGTAGGCCATTCAGCCCTTCGATACTGTTCTGCCTTGCAATGAGATCATGGCTGATCTGTATCCTAACTCCATCCACCCGCCTTGGCTCCATATCCCTTAATACCCTTGGCTAGCAAAAATCTATCAATCTCGGATTTAAAATGATTAACTGAGCTAGCATCTACTGCTTTTTGTGGGATAGAGTTCTACGTTTCTACCACCCTTTGTGTGAAGAAGTGTTTCCTAACGTCTCTCCTGAATGGCCTGTCTCTGATTTTAAGGTTATGTCCCTTGTCCTAGACTCCTCCAACAGCAGAAAAAGTTTCTCTCTATCTATGTTGGACTTACCTCTGCTCGGTTCTCCGGTTGCCTTCCCGGCTGACAGACACAAATTGTCAATTTGGCTGGCGGCTGACCGGAAACCGATTTGAAAAATTTGAAACAAGTCTGCTCTTAAATCTGGCACAACTTCCGGGAAACCCGTCTTTCCAGGTTTCCTGGCTACTATACCTTCCCTCCACTCCCTTCCCGCCTCCCTGAACATGGTTCTCAAAGTTCTCCACCACTGGAGTTTCCCTGGTATCATTTCTGGGTCTGTTGTAGACTAATTGATAGAGATCGATTGCTATGATTAGTCAACAATTCCATTATCGTTGTATCATGCGACTACCAGGATGATAGAAGGTGAACTAGATGGACCTTGGTCTTTTTTCGTTAATTCCTATGTGATAGGGCTTTTAGGATTAGTGAGCAAATTTACCTTGCTGCGCCATACAGACTAGGAAGGTCACAAGCTCAGTCTCGAGTGTGTGCTGAGTTGTCCAACCTCGACCAGGATGGCTGTGGTCAGAGAAAAGATATAGATTGGGCTTACTTAGCACTGGTCCAGATTGTATTAAAATGATAGTTGGGTGTAGTGGAAACCAAATATTTTTAATAAGATAGATTTGTGCTAAATTATGGGAAAGATTGTGGGCATTTATCCACTGGGGGCAGGAGTAAGACCTGCTGAACACATTCACTGTAGCACATCCATATCTTACACTTTGGGCTAAATTTGTAACAACAACATTTTGACAATTTTTTTTACTTTTTCTTACAAAAGCTGTCAAGATGGAATCTATAATAAATCATTCTGTTTCTAATATGGGCCCTGCCCGATTAGATATATTGAATATGAAACTCATAATTACATGTAACTTTGAATTTAAATACAAAATCTGAATACAAAACCTTGTTTCTGATAGCTCCAAGGTCAGTGGGAAAAGGAAGATTAAACAGCTCATTGCTCCCTGCAAATGACTTAAAGGGTCAATGAATTAAAAAGGCTGAATTATTTATGCTCTATAATTGAAGGCAACTTCTCTAGTTAAATTATTATTGTGATGACAACCACCAATGTCTCTTTCATGGTCCAAATGCTTAATACATTTGGACAATCACAACATATTCTTCTCTGACAAGTACTCTGTGTGTTTTCACATGATAGTTAAATGTATGTAGGCCTAGAAAGTGAGGGTATTTTCGTCTAGTCCCAATTCCCAATCAGTAGTTCTGTTGATAAGAATATAGTGCCACCAGTGCATGCCATCACAGGGCAAGCATTTATGTCCACAACAATCGACACATAGAGAGTTCCTAATCTTGATTGAAGGGAAAATCCAAAAGTTGAAGGTACAAAACTGGTGATGCATTTCTAGAGTGGGGGAGGGTTGGGGGATGGGTGGAGGATCATGATCCCGCCAAAAATTGTATTTTTACATTAAAATTTACGCATTCTGGACCATTTTAAGCACTTGGATACTTCACAATAAATAGATTTTTAATCTTGAAAAAGAGAAAACAAAGTGACATTTGGATTTTAAACAGACCAACCAGACCATCACACCCTCTCACATCAAAGCCTGCACTGCGCCAAGTCACTGTAATTCATCCACCTGCTCTCCCTTTCACAGAAACAATCTCTTCTCCAACCCTCCCAAGTTCATACTGGCACTCTTTTGCTTCTCCCTGGTCAGTTCAAACTGACATTTTTCTCCCCCTCCAACCCGGTTAAGCCCAGTACTGTTCTTCTGTTCACCACCCCCGCCTCCCAGTTCATGCTGACACTCTTCTTCCTCCCCCATTCCAAAATGCTGCAGCCAGCTTCTCCCCCACTCACAGCTTTTCACCCTGTATTGAGCAGGTCAGCCAGTCACACTCTAATGTGCTTGAAAAACCTTATTAGCAATGCCCGTAAGGTAATGAGGGGCCATTCAAACCTGTAGTCTTCACCTGCAAATGATCTTTAACTCACAGTCCTGCTGCTGACCCTCTCCTAAATCCCAGAAAAGGACACATCTAAATATTCTGGGCAGGTACCTGCATCTCTGGTGGTGCAAGGGACACGCCTTCTGTAAGCCGAAGAGGTGGAATTCAGAGTGGCAGCTGCTGCGGAGAGGTTTAGGGCTGAAGCCACGGCCACCAATGATGGGGCGAAAGAAGTGGTGGATGCACAACAGGCCAGAGGTGGAGGGACGTAGAGTTCTCGGGAGGGTTGTAGGTCTGGAGGAGGTTGCAGTGATAGGGAAGAGTGGGGCCATGGAGGGATTTGAACACAAGGATGAGAATTTTAAAATTGAGGCATTGGTGGACCGGGAGCCAATGTAGGTAGGCGAGCACAGATGGGTGATGGGTGAACTGAACTTGGTGAGAGTTAGGATACAGGGAACGGAAAAAGCTTTGAAGGGGCAACTATTGGAGAGAAAAGGAGCCATGAGTTGTCCTTTTCCTCCAGGATAATCCTGGAACAGGAGGATTTGCTTGAAAAGAGTTATTAACAGAGTCTAGTCAAATCCATCAATGAATGACTAGACCAATCATGCATCAAGGGTACTCATTTGTGGCTTTCAAACTTAAGGGAATGAAGATGGGGACTGTAGCTGCGGGATCAGCAGCGGTGGACGATGGTGATTGATTTTGTAAAATGAGGGTTCAAAAGTAGAGTTAAGGGAGCGGTTGAGCAGGTACACTGTGAGAGAGATGTTATGATGCATGGAAGATCAAACGAGAAGGACTGAAGAAGGCAGGGGGTGTGGCTAGTAAGGGAGACAGGAAATGGTCAGAGATAGCCTGATCAGTGATTGAGACATTGGAAGTGAAGAGACTGCGTGAGATGGTGCAGATACGATGGGCCGAATGGCCTCCTTCTGTGCTGTAAATTTCTATAATTCTATGATATGGCAAGATCAAGGGTGTGATCATGGATACGGGTGAGATTGAGTGAGCACAAGAGGGCTGAGAGATTGGAGGAAGGGGTCTAGGGGAGTTTAGATGTAGGTTAAAATCACTGATGCGTGGGCTAGAAGGTAGGAGAAAACAGAGGATATCTTGGTGAGGATGTTGACATGGGACTTAGGAGGATGGTGTACAGCAAGGATTTTAAGTAAAAGGCAGTCGAGATGAAAGAGTGTGGGTTCTCAAAGGAACAGATGGTGCCTGTAGAGTTGGGGGAAAGCCCATGATGGGACTCTCATTCCATCAGTCGAAGTTGTATTTGAATCCAAAATACCAGAAGTGACCAAAATACCAGAAATATCAATATCTAACCCACTGCAGAATCCAATACTAATCGGTATGATTTTAACATCTATTCAATTTTTAAAGAAATGAGTGAGTTAGCGTTTAATGTGTTACATGTGCAATTAGCGTCACATACTGTGATGAACCGTGATGTTCTCAAAAGTTAACCAAAATGTGCGAGATTACACATTAAGTCAGAGGATATTGTTGGAACAGAATGAAGATAAGTAGCGGGCTTTACAATCGTTCCAATTGTAAAGAGTCCATTTTAAAATAAATATTTATAGGAAACAAAACACCTCCAGAATTCAATCTCAGTAATGTTTCTCTCAAAACTTATGTAGCCTTTTACTGAGATGGAGCCTGTGCTACAGTATGGAAACCAATCCAGAAAATAAGCATCATTCCAAATGTGCTGGATGGATCAAATCAATGGCCTTTCAATCAATTCTGATCCTTTTATTGTCCTAAAATGAACAGACTAGTTCTGTACAAAAAAAGCACCAAAATTTGACTGTTTCTTCTCTAGTATTTTGTTCTGATGTTCGAATATGGGTTCATGCATTGAAGTATGACTGAAGAAAGAAAATAGGAACAGGCAGTAGGGAGGGAAAACCCAATCTTTCCCAGTCATTATGCCCAGAATTTGTGTGTTTTTAAAAAAAAAAATCATCCTGTTCTTTCAGGTCTGCTCCCGGTGGAAAATATTGTTCACAATAAGTAATGTGAACAGACAAGTTATTCCCCGACCTCCACCCCAATCCCATGAATGACTCAGCCACTTGGAGGAGTTTGAGAACAGCAAAGGAATGATCCCATCTTTAGGAAAGGGTATCAGCTCTGCTGGATGCTTTTGTTTGACCGGGATAAAAATATAGATCAGTCAAAATCTAGCACTGGCAGAATAATGCCACTTCATTATGAAGGTCTCATTGAAATTTTACTTTGTCTTTTTCTGGGATACTGACTCAACCTTTGAGCTTTTCCAGTATTTTAAGTGCTTTTTATTTCAGCATTCATGATTTTCTTTTCATCTCCGCTGTTGTTTGCTTGCTGGGTTCAGAATCCAAATATGGAAATTGTGAGGGAGAACTCAGATAAATATGTTTCATTAAGTAAATAAGTAATCTTTAATGTAACTTTTAATGAGCAGTAATAACTTAGAATTGAGCATCAAAAGCATCTTTATTTCAATGCCCCATTTCCTGGATCTCACGTAGGTCTACATTAAAATTCTGTATTATAGTTAAATTACTTTGACTCCAATTGATAATATGTAGTGTTCACATGTAGAGCGAAGGGTTATTGGGAAAGAGATGAACTCAGATTAGTCTTAACAATTTATGTCATCACCACTACTACCTATTGTGAATGATATTCGTTTACCACAAATTTAGTTTGAGTCATTTATACGTTAAATATGTGTGTGTCAGCTTGGCTCAGTTGATAGAACGACAAGGACAGCAGATGCATGGGAACACCATTACCTCCAAGTTCCCCATCACGTCACACACCATGCTGACATGGAAATATATTGCCAATCCTTCAATGTCGCTGGGTCAAAATCCTGGAACTCCCTACCGAACAGTACTGTGGGAGAACCTTCACCGCACGGACTGCAGCGGTTCAAGTAGGAGACCCACCACCTCCTTCTCAAGGGCAACTAGGGATGGGTGATAAATGCCGACCTTACCCGCGATGCCAACATCCAGAGAATGAATTTTTTAAAAATAGTACTTATTGCCTGTGTCAGAAAATTGTGGTTTCATGGCCTATTAAGGACTTGAGCAACTATTCTAGGCTGGCACTCCAGTGCAGTACTGGAGTACAGCAATGTCAGAGGTACCACATTTTAAAATGAGGCCTCATCTATCCGCTGAAGCAGCTGCAAACGATCCCATGACAAAGAGCAGGGAGTTCTCTTGGTGCCTTGGCCAATATCTCTCCCTCAACTAACACATTGTATGATCATTTATTCACTGGAGGAACTTTGCTGAGAACAAATTAACTGCTGCACTTGTCTCCATAACAACAGTGACTGCACTTCAAAAAGTAATTCATTGGTTGCAAAGCACTTTGAGAAGTCCTGAGGATCTGATAAGGTGCTACATACATGCAAGTTCTTTCTTTATTAAAAAATGTATTAGGAGGGAATTAGTGGTATGGATTACTATACTGTCTGTTCACCTGTGTGACCAGGATTTGAGTCCAGCCCATGGTATGGATGTATCTTCACTTGGCTAGTTGTATGTGGGCATGGGTCACAAGAAGATAAGATAAAGTACAAAACAAATACCGACATAGTAAATAAACTTAAAGAGGCTATAAAAAAGATAAAAGTAAGGGACAAATAGTTGCCTTTAAAACGCATTAAGGATAAAATGCTGGAATTGAAAGCATATGTAGCAGGAAAAAAATTCTCAAAGAAATTGTGAAAACACAGTTCCCCCTAGGAGAGGTGAATGAATTCAATATGCATGGATAAAGGTTGTTAGGATGTCAAGGAAAATATTGTCACCTTGCTGGAGCTATGATAATGAGCTGATCTTGGAATAATACTTCCATATGCATCAATACAAAACCCATTTCTAAACATTCAGGTGTAAACTGCACCCATATTGGAAAATCCTTCCTAATGCTTCATGCAGATCATTAGGGAACACTAACCAAGAGCTCTGGCCCTTGCTAGCAGTCAGTTTGAGCTCTAAAATTTAACAGTAATACGACCTCTGGTGATGGACGATTGTAATACGATAAAATTTGAGATCATTTAACAAATGGTGCTGCATACACTAGGATAGAAACATGAAATTTCCAAGAAAGGAATCTTCAATAGTACGAATGGTGCACTGAAAGCAATTAAGTGGGATGAACCGCTAAGAGGAGGGTCATTCGAGGAAAAAAATGGAAAACTTTTAAAACAAGCATTCACCCAAAGAGCAATGAGTGTAAGCTAAATAAGCAATCTCCAAAAAGAATTAATAGAGCAATTAAACAGCAATAAGCAAGAAAAACAAACTATATAAAGTCTATCAGGTAAAGGGAGGGGAAGGAATACAAGAAAATGTTAAAATAGTTTTTTTTAAAAAGCATTAGGGTGCAAAAAGGGCACTAGAGATGAACGTAGCAAAGGATGTTAAACACAGTAAGAAATCTTTTTTCAATGCTGTAATAGTACAGGAGTAGTTAGGTTAAGAAGTCAAAGGTTTAATAGATAAAAGTGGTGGAATAATTGAATAGAAAAATAAAATAGCTGAATTATACTGGTTATTTTCTTAAAGTGTTGACCAGGGAGAAATATAGCTGTTCACTATCTAATTACTGCAGTGCAACAAATATTGTAGGTTAAATTGAAATCAGTAAGGAAAAGGATAGAAAGCAACAAACCCGCTGGGCTAGATGGCATATGTCCTCAGTGCTGGAGGAGATGAGGGAGGAAATTAGTAGGGGACCGGCTACAGTAATTTCAGATTTATTGGGTAAAGGGGGGAGGGGGGTTTCCACAGGATTGGAAGCTGACAAAGTGCCATATATTTAAAGGGGGGATAAATTGGACTAAGGCAACTACAGGTAGTCTTACACCAATACTGGATAAGAAAATGGAAACCATAATAAGGGGTAGGTTGAAGAAGTGCCTATATAAGCAAGTTATTAATGAGCAAGTCAGTATGGATTTAGTAGAGGAAAATCCTGTTAACAAGCCTCCTGGACTTCTTTGAGGATGTTAAAAATAAAAATGATAGTGGAAGCCCTTATGATACATCTTATTTGGACTTGCAGGTAATCTGTGACAAAGTCACACATGAAAACTGCCAGCTAAACTAAAATCCATGGAAAACTAAAAATATTTTGACAACGAGCTCCTAAACTTATCTTCACAAGCAAAAAAATATTTTACTTTGGCTTCTGCCTGCACACCAAGCAAAACATGAATAAAAATAGGGCAACACTGGGGCAATTAACTTTAACATACATCCCCTCAGCAATACCCGTATATTGAAAACAATGTCAATTATTTCAGACATTCGGGCGGGTTTTTCTGCTTGTCAATTTTCCGACCATTAAAGCGAATCGAGCGGAATCTGGGCTGGGAGCGCAGAGGTATTTTTCACCACCTGACCTGACTTGATGAAATAAGGGGCATGTTGAACCGCCCGGTAAACTGCAGCACACCTTCCCCCTCTAGCGGGAAGTAGCTGTAAATTTAGACAGTGTCGCTTGGGATGCCGAGCATAGTACTGCATCAGGGTCCAGTAAAGCTTGGGCTAATAGGGAGCTGCATCATCAGAGACCACCCTAGGGGCAACTCCAACTGCAACACTAGACAGCCACCTGTACACTTCACAGGTGCGGTAAAGGGACATAAGGACTAATCTTCCACCAGATCCAATTTTATGCACACGGTTGTTTATTCCAAATGCCATCTGTGTAACAATTTACAGCCAATCGCAATTTTTCAAGCACAATCGCTAATAAGACAATCGAAAATGGTCACAACGAACAATCACACTGGGAGTTATGACTTTGATTGCAGCTGTTTCATTTACTGATCTTAGCTTCATACAGTTCAAACTGTCATTTGCACTCTTACCTCCCCACCCCACCCCCCCCCCCCCCCAAGCTTTCTCCTGTTAGTCGTGGATTGCAGCCACATAAACTTAGTATTAATCTGTTACTTGAGTGGGCCTTCCAGATGTAACTGGAGTTACAATGTCCCTTTTTCCAAAAAGTCCCGGACTCTCACCCTCTGCCGCTGCTACACCATCTCCTTCCCGGACTGCAGGTTCAGGCTGAACCAGATGATGTGCAGCTTCAGTGTTCACCTGAGCTCAGCCTCAAACCCACATGCTAACCACCACCTAGACTAAATCCACAACATTGGTCCATCTATCTCACCCCGCTTGCCCTGGAAACCCTCCTTACTACTAGACTCAGCCTCTCCAATGCCCTCTCCCGAGTTTCACCCTTCATACATTCCAAGTTGTCCAGAGCTCCATTACCTACATCTTATCCTACATCAAGTTCCGCTCGCTCCTCTTCCCAATTCTTGGCCACCTCCTTTGACTTCGTGTCCCCAAAAGCACTGAATTCAAAATCATTTTTACAAAGCCATTTGGGCCTCCCTCAATCTTACTTCTGGAACTCCCTTCAACTCTAGGACCCAGCTAGTATCATTTGTATCGTTAAATCTGGTCTTCGTGTGAATCTATCCCCCCTCACCTCTCTATTCAAAGCAGAACCTTGAATCTTTAAAACTCTCTTCAAAACCTACTTTTGGACTGTGCTTTGGGTCATCTCGTCCCTTTACTACTGCTGGGCGTCCAGTCTTTCCTAGTTGAAGTGCATTTGGGCACTTGTTGTATTAACGACGCTATAAAACATTCAAGTTGTTATTGTCTTACCTTACAATCGCTTGTAATCGAGCGGAATTGGCTGTTGAGGAAACTATGACCGTGTAGGATGCTATTTACGGTGAGCGGATGTAACCGCCTAGAGTTAGTTCAGAAGAAAGGCTTTTGTGCGTTACAGTATTGCCTGTTGTTATCTAATAAGGAAAGTGTGACCTCTCTGATCTCAAGGATCATTTAAGAGAATGTGCGGAACTGGGTCAGAAAAATAAACACTTCCTATTGTTTATAAGACAAGGTCAGTACAAGCCTTTAACCGGTGCTCCAGTCGGAGATGAAAGCTACGAGTTTTTGCATCAAAGCTGATCTCACTGTTGTTCTATTTCCAGTGTTATTTATATTAAGAACGGAGAACAACATCGAGCTTCCCGGTACATTAGAAACAATCTAAATGCAATATCCTACTGTTATACACGTATTTTGTAAATATATACTGCAGGTACTGTGTTTCAGACTCTAAGTAAACGAATTTGAACCCAATTATTCAGGCTGACCTTTTGGGAGTATTTAAGTGATGAGCGCATTTTAACAAGCTCACAGCTATCGTTAGTTTTTTTTTAAAGAATATCTACCTATCTACTTATCGTCCACAATACCTTTTTTCATTATGTATTATGTGGAGGAATGGGTACCGTCAGGGTCGAAAGCTTTCTCTGTCATTTTCACTCACTGAAGTGATCAAGTGTCAAATATACGAGTGCGGCAGTGGGGTTTGTTTGTTCAGCTCTACTCTTGCCGCAAAGGTGGTAAAAAAAAAATCATTAGGATAGAATTAGAAAGGATCTGTACATCAAAGGTCTTTTGCGGTATCTTTAAACTTGGGGTGTGAGTCGGGGATTCAATGGTATCTACACCGCCCTCCTGCAGGAACGCCGGCTATCTCCCTCTGTTTACAACATGCTCATTAGAAAAGCCTTTCCTCGCTGAGCTCGAACACTGGTTGGTTGGGCGATAGGTTGACGTCAGGGTCTGGGAGCTTTGTAAAGGTTGAGAAATACAATTGAGAGAGTTATTCAAGAGCTGGGAACCACACACTGACCACAGTCTAACTCCAAACAGCAGAAGCTCTTCAGTGCACTCAACTGGGACTTAGAATTTACGATCCATCCCAGATGAAAGAGTCAAGTTTGTTCATGATCATTTTGCCACCGGTGAGACTGTACCAGGATGGAAGCGAGAGATGATTTGATTGTTGGTCCAAAGTTGCAGGCAACGGGCAGGATTAACCGGTGAGTCCCGACCGCGCTTGGCGGAACTGGGTCAGCACCAAGGCTGCAAATTGGAGCTGAAAATGTGATCGAGATGGAGCTTTGCGGACAGTCTGATCTGAACCGATCCGAAGAGGCAAATGCCACCGATTCTCAGAAGCTGGTCCTTCAGTACTCCACGGCGGTGACTATCCTCATCATCATCGTAGTCACTTTCATCATCCTCCTCACCATCGTGGGCAATGTCCTGGTCGTGGTGGCCGTTTTTACCAGCAGGGCTCTTCGGGCTCCTCAGAACCTTTTCCTGGTTTCCCTCGCCTCGGCTGACATCCTGGTGGCTGCCTTGGTCATCCCTTTTTCACTTGCCAACGAGGTGATGGGCTACTGGTACTTTGGGAGCGTTTGGTGCGGCATCTATCTCGCTCTTGATGTCCTCTTCTGTACCTCCTCGATTGTCCACCTCTGTGCTATAAGTTTGGACAGATACTGGTCAGTGACCCGCGCAGTAGAATACAACCTGAAAAGGACTCCCAAACGAATTAAATGTATGATTGCCATAGTGTGGTTTATATCTGCAATCATCTCCTTCCCACCTCTGGTTACCATGGACACTAATCGTAGTAAGCAAGGGTGTTGCGAACTCAACGACGACACCTGGTATATCCTGTCATCTTGCATAGTGTCTTTCTTTGCCCCATGCGTGATTATGATCTTGGTGTACTTCCGAATTTACAGGGTGGCCAAACAGAGGACATCGATCGTGTCGGTGGCCAAGAACGGTGTGGACAGGCAACCCTCCCATTCCGAAACGTGTTTCGTAGGGAAGGGGAAGGTTGATCCCGAGAGTCCCAGCAGCCAGAGTTCATGCAGCAACCAGAGGCAGGAGGAGTTGGAAGACATCGACCTGGAAGAGAGTTTCTCCTCCGAGACGAGGACGAGAAACTCCAAGTGTCCCAACCGCACGAAGCTGCAGCCTCCCAGCTGCTGTCGCACGGCGCAGCAGAACCGCTTATCCTGGGCCAGCAGTCGAGCATCCCAGTTATTTATGGAGCAGAGAAAACGTCCCACTTCAAACATGACCAAAAGTAAAGTTGCCCAGCTGAGGGAGAAGCGTTTCACCTTCGTGCTGGCGGTAGTGATTGGGGTTTTTGTGCTCTGCTGGTTTCCGTTTTTCTTCACCTACAGTCTGAAAGCAATCTGTAGGGAGAACTGCTCGATCCCAGACCCCCTCTTCAACTTTTTCTTTTGGATCGGCTACTGTAACAGTTCTTTAAATCCCATCATCTACACAATCTTCAACAGGGACTTCAGGAAGGCCTTCAAGAAAATCATTTTCAAAATGAATAAACGTACTTTGTAACTGTACGTAAATCGGATGTTGTGTCTAAGTGTGTGTCTGTTCTGGTATTTTGCTGTCTACATATTTAAACATTTAAAAAAAGCCAATGTAAAAAAAATAAAAATCATTATCAGATAAATCTGCGCCTATTACTTCAATTAGATTTTTATTTCTTTCAAAGAGAGCAAGCTGAAAACATTTGGTTTTTAAAACGGATTTGTCTTCATGAAAAAATGCACAGTAAACTTTTTTGTCTGGGGAAGGGTAACCCATAGAATCATACATTTTAAAATGGGTTATGTCATTGCATGGTGTGCTTGTAGAGAGAAAAAAACGTTTTTTTCTCAGCATCCATTTCAAAGCAATGTTGACACCCTGTTTGGGGGTTGAGCATGTGACACTAGTTGTGTACTTTGTATGAAGGAAAAAAAATCTGAGCCACCAACAAGGTGAATTAATAGTGCTTCTTGCCTCTGGATAACCAAGTCCTTTCATCGTGGCGTTTATGATATATCTTTTGCCAGATATTTCAGAATAGTAGGGGTTAGTTTCAGAATTAATGGACCGGGCTGCTGGGAGTTGCCTTTTGTGATGAAATGGATTTACACATGTTTTGAGATCTGACATGCAGATCAATATACTGATTTAACCCTCTCAGTGTCTGAATCTGTATGTACAGTTAGTGTCTGATATCAGCCATGTAACTCCATGCCTGTGAAAGACAAGGCACATTAATTTCGTTGAATTTTCATGATTCAATTAAAAAAAAATTCAGGATAGAAAAGGATTTTATTCTGAAGTTACACGATTTTGAAACCTAGTAATTACGCTGTGCAATATTATCTGAATGCTTAACATGTCCCTTTTAACCAGGTTAATGCCTCTTAAAAGTCATCAAAGATATTTCATGGGAATATATTAAGCTTTCACACAAGAATATTGCACAGCACAACTTCTAGACTCCAAACTATAAACTGTAACCCTGCCTTACTTACAGATCAGTTGACCATCCCCTTTCCTAACATTTATTAGCCTCAATCATCCTTAGGTGATGTAAATTAGATTTTCTTGCTCAAGGACAGCTATTGATCCATAAATGAAATGTGATTGCATTTTAAAATATCCTGTACATGGCAGTGTTCTCTGGCATAAAAGGGTGAATATATCCTTATGTTTGTTATTCGATTGAAAATCAAAAAATTGCCATAGGAAGTGTTTTAGATGTAGCCTTTTTCCACATGTTTTCAAATTTACCATTCGTCTGACTATAAATTATGAGCAGACTCATTACAGTTTCTCCAGAACCAATTTTTCACATCTGCAAATGGGCTGCAGCTTTGTAAAAAAAATGTTTGCTGATCAAAACAAATTATGTTTCTAGTGTACAATATACTCAAGTGCACTCAATCTAGACAAGTACAATACTTTGCATATTAGTACAATGCTCCCCATCTGTACAGTAGAATCCATCAGCACACTTCCATCTACACAATTACAATACCTTGCACGCATGTTAGCATGGAACTAATCTATTCATGTAAAACACTGTTCAGTTACATAAATATGCACTAATAAATCCAATAAGGAATTCAGAAGAAACTTCTTTACTCAGAGAGTGGTGAGAATGTGGAACTCACTACCACATGGAGTGGTTGAGGTGATTAGCAAAGATGCATTTAAGGGAAAGCTAGATAAGTACATGAGGGAGAAAGGAATAGAAGGATATGTTGATAGGGGGAGATGAAGTAAGGTGGGAGGAGGATCATGTGGAGCATTAACACCAGCTGAATGGCCTGTTTCTATGCTGTAAAATTCTATGTAATACGATGTACATAAATATACTGCAGAGTTCAAAAGCACTCCTGGTACTTCTCCAGGAAATTCAATAACAATATGCCACAAATCGCATTAATCCATCAAAACTAAAATCAATTTTTGTTTGTCATTATCCTCAAGGGGGATTAGAGTTTAGGGAGAAAACAAGTATATTTTACTTGTGCTGACTGTGCAAGTTTACTATTTTTTCTGTATGAATGTCAGATTGTCAACTGTTCCTGTAACAGATTAGGTGTGGATAGTGATGTGAGACAGCTGGGGGCTGGCGGGGGGGGGGGGGGGGAGTGGGTGGGTGGGGGGGGAAGAGAAGAAGGAGCATGAAAGGAGGTGATAATGAGCAGTCAAGAGACCCAGCGAGTGATCAGGTACATGTCATGTTTGAAGGGAGATGAAATATGGACAAGTAAAAGAAACATTGCAGTCTAATAACACCAGATTTGATTGTTGTTTTCTCATCTTTAAGAACATTGCTGAAATTATTTTGTAAAAACTGTGCTGTGATGCAGACTTTTCACATGACAATATTTTGTACAAATTGATGTTAACGTAGTCACAGTTGTTATCTACAAATGTGATTTTGCTCTAAACCTGCTGTCAGTGACATGAGGAAAAAGTCCGGCAGTGAAAATATTAGTTGCACAAAGGTCTGGCTGTTTAGTTAAGGTGCTAAATTTATTACTTTAGGATACTTGAATTAGCAGAGTCAAGAACAGGCAGAAGTAGAAAAAATATTAACTGCTGGTTAATTTATAATAAATGAATTGGTATTTTTGTGTCAACACTAAAAAGTGAAGGGAAATCAGCATCAAGTACAGAAACATGTGTGGAAATCACTGAAATAAAACCTCAGGGATAATTTGCTTTTCTTTTTGCAAGTTGTTTATATAAAATTTGTTTTTGGTTTTCAAAGTGTGTCTAATGCTGCTGACTTGGGATTGGTTTGTAATTGTGACTCATCATTGGAATGGTAGGGGTTAAATAACCACAGAATGAGATTTAATTTATTGTGCACAGTTGATCTAAAACCATCTGTGGAATTATTGAAGCAATCTGACATTTCTGTGAAATTACATTTACAATAATATTCCATATTTAGAGTGTGCTTATGAACCAACAGAAGGAATAATCATTGACAGAGTAATGCAGTACAAAGATTCCCTCAAAGCAAGTCACTATGGAAATATAGCATCTCATCCCCCCTGCATAAAAGTGAAATCTATGAGTGGTTCTGTTTCAATGGGATTGGTAAATCACCTCAGCATCAGTTTAGTCAACATGTTATGAAAGATTGTAGCTTATTTGTAGTGCATTTATTCATATCTGCCTACTCTGTCCATGTGTCGATCGGTCTGTCTATCTGCCTGCATTTACTCCACAATCCTTTTGTTTCCTCATTCTTCACCTCCCTAGTTGTCTGTCTACCAATCAATGTATATGTCCATCTATAAGAACTTAAGAACATAAGAAATAGGAGCAGGAGTAGGCCATATGGCACCCTTGAGCCTGCTTCGCCTCTCAGTATCATGGCTGATCTTCTACCTCAACTCCACTTTCCCACCCAATCCCCATGTCCCTTGATTGCCTTAGCGTCCAAAAATCCATTGATCTCAGTCTTGAATATACTTAACAACTGAACATTCACAGCCCTCTGGGGTAGAGAATTCCAAAGATTCAAAACCCTCTGAGTGAAGAAATTTTTTCTTATCTCGGTCCTAAATGGCTGACCCCCTATCTTGAGACTATGGCTCCTAGATCTAGACTCTCCAGCCATGGAAATCAGCCTCTCAGCATCTATCCTGTCAAGCCGTCTAAGAATTTTATACATTTCAATGAGATCACTTCTCACTCTTCTAAACTCCACAGAATATAGGCTCATTGTAATCAATCTCTCCTCATAGGACAACCCCCTCATCCCAGGAATCAATCTAGTGAACCTTCGTTGCACCCCCTCTAAGGCAAGTATACCCTTCTTTAGGTAAGGAGACCAAAACTGTACACAGTCCTCCAGGTGTGGTCTCACCAGAGCCCTATATAATTACAGCAAGACCTCCTTACTCTTATACTCCAACCCCCTTGCAATTTATCTATCTGCATGTCTATTTATACCTCTTTGGATGTATGTTTACCTTCATCAATTGAGCTGTTTAACTATTCACCTCTCTGTTGTCCCACTATCTGTGTGTTCAAAGGTAGATCTGATCTGAGCAAAGTTCTAATCCAAGCAAAACACCGAGATACAAAATCTTGATCCCAGCACAAAATGCTTTCTAATTTTCTATCTTTAATATCTGGCACATTCAATCACTCCAGGAACAAACGGCATTATTTGAAAATCTAATTATTACTGTCTACAATATGTTTGTGTGAATGAAAGATTCAATAGCTATCTCTGCTGTATGTAGGAATCATGACCCATATATTTCTTAGCAAATTAATTTTGGCTTTATAAAAGGTTTTGGACTACAATTACATCCTTGTACAGAAATAGTAATCATAATAATCAGATAAGCTTTGCTGAGCGAGAAAATAGTTCCAAATAGTTTCTGCTAATTGACAGCAGCAGGCAATAGCGTTCGGTGACTGATGGTGCTGGGAAAGTTTCCCAATTATATAATTGTGAGTCATCACCACTCATTGTGGTTTGGACAACATTGCTGTGAAAATGACCATGTTTTAATTTCAGGCTCTAACCTCTGCCAGCATTCTTTTCTATCTCCGTCTCTATCAGTCCTTATATTCTGCTGCACATTTTAAATGTTTAAAGTGGGAGTGTATTGTACTTATTAGCTCACAAATTTTATAGAAGGGAGATATCTGTACAGTGTTAATGTGTCTCTCAGTTGTCCCTTGTTACTGCTAGTTAGAAGCAGACTGGGAGCAGACGCTTTATGTGACTCTATAGTGATTTGAGTATAGACAGCTAGCATGAGAGGTTCATGATGTCACATAAGGGAGGAGATCCACACAAAATGCCTGCTCTAAAGCTGCCTCTACCCAGCACTTCAACAAAGTAACAGGGGGCAAATTAATGACACCAGTAAGTGCACAGATATCGCCCTTAATAACATTGAGGGGTTAAGGAACAAATCCGTAGCATATCATTTCCATTAAAGTGACTGCAGTTTCTCAGTGATTACGTAAACCATTGCCTCTTGGGTTAGAGAAGTAACGCCAAGTGTACAAAAATAAAGACTTAAGGAATTATGACACATGCCCCATGAAACTCTGGATCACCGCTATAGCGCATAACTTGAATCAGTATTTGTGAACATGTTCTCCTTGATGGTCTACTTCAGACTGCACAGCATGTGTTTGAGAGGGCAGTGGAGGACCATTCAGGACCATATTAAAATAAGGGGATTAAAGATTGACATCCTAAGTGTGAGATTTTCAATCACGAGTCAGCTAAGTACCCGAGACTTTGCCTCACATTAAAAATAATACTTAAATCGACCAAGTGACAGCCTGTCTGTGCTTTAATCTGAGATTGTTGTACTGTTAGTGCTCATGTGGCTGCTCTGAAAATACCTTCAGTTATGTCGAGAGCAAAAGATTGCAATCTCATGCATAAGACTCCTGCTAAATGCAGGAGATTTGGTAGTCTTAAGCTAAATGTTCACTAAGGGCTTGATTTTCCAACCTCCGAGCCGGCGGGTTGGTGGTGACACATGTACCTACCTTGCGGACCCCCTCAAACCTACATCTTCCGGATGGGGGCCGCCGTAGCTGCAGTCATGACTTCCTTGGAGGACGAACAGCATCACCAGCCTCGCCGGCCACGTCGTCCACCTCTGACACGTGGAGCTCCACAACACAGTGCTGTGACACATCCACCTGCACAGCAGGAGGGAGGGCAACCGCAGAGAGAGATGCGTCGCAGAGGGCACTACCCTCGCCACAGGGTCCACAGACCGAGGCTCAGCTTCCTGGACCTCTCTGAGCAGCAGTGCACATGGAGGCTCAGAGTCACTCAACATGTAGTCATGGACATCTGCAGCCTCCTTCATGCCGAGCTGCTCCCGGCTGGCCCGAGCACCATCTTCTTACCTGTCGCGGTCAAAGTCACCACTGCCCTCAACAACTTCTCCTCCGCATCCTTCCAGGGTGCCACCGGGGACATCGCCGACGTCTCTCAGTCGTCTGCACAAAAGAGCCCTGCAAATACACCTACACCCATTCTGCAGTGACACAATGGGTGGCATCACTTGTGGGTCTTCATTGTGATCCTCAGGAAAGGGCATTATTGCACAATCCAGACAAGATTTGCAAAGACGTGGCAGTAGTGGTGACAATATAATATGTAATGTGAGTTGATCAGAAATCAAATATAAGTAAAAACCATGACAAACCCTCAAACACCCTTGTGCATCCCTTTAATGCTCACGACACATTTGCCTTACGCTTCCTACTGCACATATGTGATGCATGCCCTGTGGCTGCAGCACAGGTGGTGGTAGGTTGAGTAAGGCTGACCATGAAAGAGATGCATAAGAGGGTGAGTATGAGATAGGATAGAGCCATGAGATTGTATGAGGATTGGGTTGAGTGGCAGTGGTGGGATGAGTACTGGTGAGGTGAGTAAGTGCAGGTAAGATGAGGATGAGCTTTGAGTGGGTGTGAGGAGTGACGTGATAGAGTTGTGTTGGCAGTGCAGAAGGAGATGTGAGGTGGGGGCGGTGATGTGGCAGACGGAATGTAGGGGAATGAGTAAGTGTACTCACATCAGCTGACCTACTTAGGTTATTGAAGCGCCTCCTGCACTGTATGCAGCTGCGCGATATGTTGGTGGTGCAGGTGACCTCCTCTGCCACCTCGAGCCAGGCCTTCTTGGTGGCAGAGGCAGGCTACTTCCTCCAGTCCACCGGGGAGAAGATCTCTGTCCTCCCCCTCCTCCTCACCCCATCCAGTAAGACCTGGAGTGAGGCATCATTAAACCTGGGAGCAGCCTTTCCCCTGGGCTGCTCCATACTGTAATTTTGGCTCCTTTCTGCAGCATCAGTCAGTGGAGGACTGCCCCTTTAAATAGGGCTCCTCCAGCTGACAGCCTGCTCGCTGCACAGCTTTCGAGCGCGAAACCTGGAAGCCAAGGTAAGTACCTTCAATTCAGCTGCCATTGCATGCGGAGCACTCCGAATTCACTAGGCACGTTACCCACGTGCCCAATTAACCCCCCGCTGCCAACCCGCCTCCCTCCTAATATCGGGCCCTAAGTGTCCGTCTTGTTTTTACATGAAGTAAAGACAGCCTTACCCTCAGTCTGTCTGCTGCCACAGCCCATAGCTCTGCTGAGAATCGTGTTTATTTTCACTACCTATCCTACTCCTGAAAATTTTAAATAATTCTTGGTTCAGCCAGGTTGGGAGTGCTCTATTTTGAAGAAAAATAAACTACCTGAAGTACAAAGTCTGTTGTGCTTTGATTACAATTAAAATTCAGTTGCATAGAGACCATCTTTTATGCTGCTAATAGCCCAAGTACCATGGCTAGTGCCTGCAGAAGGATCTTTATGCACCTGTGCACTCCAGCTGGTGGGATGCCTTTGTGAAAAGCAGTATGTATTGCATGGGGCCTTTTGTGGGCCACACTTCACTATGAGAAATGAGCCCTGTGCAAGTGAGAGATCACAATCCGCCAGTGCAAGGTTATGTTCTCGTGCAAGAGTCCTGCAGGGGAATTCCCGGTTAATATCTACTGATGTTGATTCTGTTCCCTCACACTATTGATGCTGAAACACCCCATTTTTTATAAATATTTTAACAGTTGCTATGTTGGCTAGTACAATATAGGTTTGTGCCCACAATTCTTTGTACAGTGAGTTCCCAATCCCAGTTATCCTGCAGGAGAGTGGTGTTGAGCACAGGCAGGGACTTTCTCACAGGAGGGAAGCCAGTCATCTCTGAACCATTCATTTCACATGTTCTAGTGACTTGTCACAGAGCAGAATGGGCAGAGACCGAGAAGCAGATTCCTTGCCTGGCCACAATTCAGTCTCGGTCAGACCACGGATATGTAGCACAGAGAGGCTAGAAGAGAAGGGAGGGTGCTTTACAAACCTACAGAAAAAAAACAACAAAATACTGGACCATATTAAATAAAACACATCCTACCACCTAGCTCATAAATTATTTCAGGTCTAACATGAACTTTTTGTATCTTTAGTTGTTATTCACCTTAATTCACAAATACTGTATTTGAAGACATAGTCTGCATTAATCCACAATCGGCAATAAGAAAAGCCTGAAGCACTGATAAAGTTTGATTCTCTAGGCTCCAATACATCGCTTTGGATTGAGCATTCTCTGTGCAACAGCCCTTCCCAATGTTGAAAATCCTTGGCTGTACTTCATAGCTATACCACTGATCCTATGGATAACACTGCAAAGCTCCTGTTCTGCTCTGCTGGTCGTCCTGTGTTAGCAGATTTCAGTTCCAGCTGCTCAAGAATAGCCATTCTACATTATCACAACACATCTGGGTACAATTATGTCTTTATCGCCTAGGTGTTAAGCATTGTCTAGGCGGAGCAGAGGGAAAAATCTGGCAGAGAGGTTCATACGCCCTTATAGAACCAGCGCACTCTCCTTCCATTAATTTGTATGGACTTGAACCTACAACCTTCTGATACGTAAGCTGTTTTTGTTATCCCTTTCTAAAGCAATAAGTGCTTTCATTAAATTCAGCTTTTTCAATACAATATGGGCTCGATTTTCTAGTGAAGTAGCGGGTGCGTTGGGGCTCCGAAAATCACGGAAATCCCAAACAGGTTCGGAACCTGGCTCCAACCCGCAGAATTCCGGGTTCCCCACTGATGCGTCTGGGTGCGCGCACGCCTCCCAAATGCGGAAGTCCCACCGGCAATTAAAGCCGGCAGAATGATAGTTAAGAGACTTGCGCAGATACTTGCAGTACTTGAAGTACTTAATTTGGTCCACATTGAGGCAGGGGTCCGATTTTCAAACATCCTCAGCGTGTTTCCCGTGCTGCGGGAAACACTCCATGTTCTATCAGACGTGCTTCAGAGAGCAGTCAGTTGGACATTCAAATGCTTGTTTGACAGATGGGGATAAAAGGTGAGTTCTTGCTATAGGGCACTCAGTTCTTTCACACAACTTTTAGCTGCGAGATCTTTGTGTTTTCACTGAAAATTCTTACATTTCACTCACAATTCTTCTGTTCGCACATATTTAACAACTTTTTGGACAACTTCAAACCATCCATGGGGTGCCATAGCTGCATACACCACTACATCCGAGGACAAGCAACATCACCAGCCTCGTCAGGCACGGCGTCCACCTCCGCCACTTGGAGCTCCACAACACAGTGCTGTGCCACAGACACCTGTGCAAGAGCACAGAGGGCAACAACAGAGAGAGCGATGTCGCAGGAGGCACTACCCTCGCCGTGGGTCTACAGACCGAGGCTCAGCTTCCTGGACCTCTCTGAGGAGCAGTGCATACGGAGGCTCAGGGTCAGTCACCAGGTAGTCGCAGACATCTGCAGCCTCCTTCATGCCGAGTTGCTCCTGGCTGGGTCGAGCGGCATTTCATTACCCGTCGCTGTCAAATTCACCAGTGCCTTGAACTTCTTTGCCTCCAGATCATTCCAGGGTGCCACCGGGGACATCGCCGGGGCCTCTCAGTCGTCTGGACACAAGTGCATAAGGCAGGTCAATGATGGTTTGCTTCACAGGGCCTCGCAATACATCAACTTCCCCATGGATGATCTCAGCCAGACGGAGAGGGCAGTAGGATTCCACTCTGCGGCTGGCTTCACATGGGTGCAGGGTGTAATCGATTGCACCCATATAGCAATACGAGCACCTCCACATGAGCAAAGATTGTTCATCAACAGAACGGGTTATCACTCCATCCACACTCAGCTAGTTTGTGACCACTGCAAGAGATTTCCTCACATGTGTGCTGGATTCCTTGGCAGCTGCCACGATTCCTTCATTCTGAGGGAATCCAACATCCCGCCCCTCTTCCACGCACCAAACACCCTTAAGGGCTGGCTCCTCGAGGACAAGGGATACCCCCCGCACACGTGGCTCACGACACCTCTGAGGAACCACATCACCAAGCAACAGCATCGCTATAACGACAGCCACATCGCCACCAGGTCTACAATTGAGCACGCTATAGGGATGCTCAAGATGCCCTTCAGGTGCCTTGATTGTTCGGTGGGAGCGCTTCAATACGCACCAGACAGAGTGGGACGCATTATAATCGTGTGTTGTGCCCTGCATACAACAAGGCACAACAGAGAGGGGTAACGCTTGAGGAGGCCCCATCCACATCTGCCACCCATGTGGAGGAGGAGGAGGCAGAGGAGGAGGAGGAAGAGGAACCATCCATGGGCAGAACAGCAGCCCACCTGGCTGCTCGTGAGGCCGGGGAGTCAGTGATATGTAAACGGTTCACCTAACATCAGAAAGTGTGAAGAGTCCAGTTCTCAGACCACTTGGAAAGAGCAAGCCACCCACCCCTCCCTGCACAAAACAGTCGTTCAACTACACATACACCCACTGTAGAGTGACCCAATGGGTGGCATCAAGTGTTGCCGTTCACGGAGAACCTCATGAAAGGGCCCTATCACAAAAGCCAGTCAAGAATGGGCAAGACGTGGCAGTAGTGGTGACAATCAAAATATTTAATGTGACTTTAACAAAAAGCAAATATAAATGAAAAACATGACAGTCTGTCAAACACCGTTGTGCATGCCCTTTGTGATCACAAAACCTTCGCCTTTCACTTCCGACTACTTCTACATGGTACATCCCCTGTGGCAGCAGCAGAGGTAGTGGCAGGTTGCTCATGTTCATGCCCTGACCGATTAGATGCTTTGGGCCTATGCCCTCTGGGTTTTGGAGCCCGAGGGCTCCTCCAAAGACTGCTCCACCTGCACCTGTGCAGGGGCAGACTCGGCCACCTGGAGACGAGGCAGCATTGTGGGTACTGGTTGAGAGGGGGGTAACGGGGGGAGACGTGGGAGCGCTTTGAGTGGCATCCCCACTTCCATGTCCCCTTTCGCCATCATCCCTCCCCTGGATCAGGGTCACATCATTCCTACCACTCTGCTGGACAACAGTTTGGAGGACATGTGTGACGCCTTGTAAGGCCAGTGCTGGTGTATCTGTCTGCATGTCTAAGGTGGCAGAATGTTGTTCACTCGAGTCAGAACGGCCGTTGTCAGAGCCTGAATGGACTCATGAGCCATGCTTGAAGCTCAACGGAGAATAGCCTTCCCTCTATCGCAGACATTCCCTCACTTACCCGCAACACTCTCAGACAGATACTCACGTCCCTGTGACACTATCTCAGAGATTCCTTCCCATACCTGTGCCACCATTCCACTCTTGCAGGAATTGGACTTCTCCATCCTCTGCGCTATTGTGGAGAGTGTGCATGGCACCTGTTCCAGTACCTCGCAAATGTGCTGCTGTCCCTCGATCATTCTCCTTTTTAAAGGATTGCCCCTGGGGTTCAGCATCTGTGTCCAGCTGAGCAAAGCCTGGAGAGGAGTGCTCCCACTCTCTACAGCTGCCCCTGCCACCAGTGTCTGCTCGTGCTCACTTGTGTGTGGTGACTCACCAGATGCCTACCGAACTAACTGACTACTAGGACCCACTGAGGTGTGAGTATCTGCGCTGGTGGATGGCTCGCTAAGATGTATCGGTGCACCCTCAGAGGCCGGCAGGTCTCTGAGGAATCGCCCTCTCCCGTCACTGCGGTCGCTGAAGGGCCTGTAAGAGAACAGAAGGCAATATTAAGCATCATCACAGATGTGTCATGTTGCGATGAGCATACTGAGGTGCTGAAGATGGCAAGGCATGTTAATATCAATTCATATTGTGTGTGATGAATGTTAAAGTTGTGTCACCAGACATTTGTGGGTTGGGGGTCCCGCCGTCCCCGACAGACAGGCACTCAAGGGTGCGGATGAGCTCCGGCACCTCCTCCTCCACCTCTGTGAGGACTGCTACTTGTTGTGGCCCCCCTCCAGTCCTCGCTCTCTTAAGGAGGCCAACTGATGAATGCATTGCTTTGGGTGAGGCTGACCCTGAAAGAGGTGCATCAGAGGGTGAGTATGAGACAGAGCCATCACATTGGATGAGGATTGGGTTGAGTGGTAGTGGTGGGGTGACTAATGGGGAGGTGAGGAAATGCTGAGGAAGTGCAGGTAAGTTGAGGATGATCCCTAAGTGGGTGTGAGGAGTGATGTGATAGAGTAGTCTCAGTACAGAATGAGTTGGGGGGGGGGAGGGGTGATGTGCAACGCGGAATGTAGGAGAATGAGTAAGTGTACTCACTTTGACTGACCTAGTTAGGTCATTGAAGCGTTTCCTGCACTGGATCCAGGTGCGGGAGATGTTGTTGCTGCTGGTGACCTCCTCTGCCACCTCGAGCCAAGCCTTCTTGGTGGCATAGGATGGGCACTTCCTCCCGTCCGCAGGGTAAAACGTTGTCCTCCTCCTCCTCCTCCTCACCCCGGCCAGTAGCACCTGCAGTGAGGCATTGTTGAACCTTGGAGCAGCCTTGCCCCTGTGCTGCTCCATTGTGGTTTCTGAGTCTTTGCTCCAGCAAAAGCCTTTGGAGCAATAGTCCTTTAAATAGAGCTCCTCCAGCTGACAGCCTGTGATGCGGGTGCGCAGTCCGCCCACTGCGCAGCTTTCCGACGGCAAACCCAGAAGCCACTTTAAGTGGCACCAATTCAATTGCAATCAATCGCATAGGAAATGGACATATATTATTGGTCAGGTAACGCACGCGCCCATTCACCCCCGCTGCTATCCCGCCTCCATTCTAATATCGAGGCCTATGTGTCAACACTTAGTAACATCCTTTAAATGTATTTCAATGCAGTTGTTCTGTATAATATACATTCCTTGTGATCGATTACATTGAAGGCATGAAGACAATTGTATTTCACTGATGCCATATAGCGAACCTTTGCTCAATGAAAACAAGTTCATCTCTGCGAATCTCTCCTCAGAACTTTAAGAGCCCTAAGCCCTGAATCATCCTGGTCACTGTTCAAAAAAAAAATTCTGCTACTCCCTTCTAGCTGCCCTCATGGGAAGCCCACAGCGAGAGTTGGAAACATGCTTTCAGCAGATTGGCTGACAATTTGGCATTATGCCCAACTAAAAAATAAATACCGTATTGCACAGAGAACAAAACAATTTTTTTTGTTTAACTAGATTTTTTCCTGTTTTTTTAAGTGGTCTGTACATTATACTGTTATCATTCCAGTTCATTGTCGAAATTCTTTTTCCCATCAGAATTGAGACATCCCATCCCCATTACTAATTTTTTCAAAGTCAATCACCATGACTACCATCAGAACTTTAATTAGTTCCAGGAACAGGCAGTTTGGCTTAAGTCAATTGTAACGATTGCTTCCCTTGATTCAATATAAGGTTACTCAATTATCACCTGAGCTTATGGCCCTTTATCATTAAGTAATTGTACTATAGAGAGGTCAATGGCACAATTCCATCTGGTCTCAGAAGGTCAGTTGAATGCTCGGTTCATACTCCACAGACACCAAGATGTAGATTTTAACTTTCACCAGCAGGCGGAAAACTGGTGGGAGTGGAACAACCACCTACTATACTCCCCATCCGATTTTCCTTTCCGTTAAAATCAATTTAAGTCCCAGTAGTGAAAGTTAAAATCGATCCCTAACTTTCTGATATATCATTTTCTTGCAGGTTTAAGATTTCTACTCTTTCTACGTCATTATTAATAGATGTCTCTTAAAGTGTACTACCATTGAGCAAACACTGAACAGTGGTGTGATAAGGTGACAATAATAATGAGCATAACACATATACCACAAATTAAGCAGTAAACGCTTCTGAGTATTTGGGCTGAAGGAAGTTGGTGATAAGATCTGGTGTACCTCAAATATCAGCTTGGCTTAGTTTGTAGAAATCTTGCCTCTTAGTCAGGGGGTTGAGAGTTCCAGGACATGAACACATAAGCTACTTCAGTGCGGTACTGAGGAAGTGCTGCATTGCCACAGGTGCCTTTTTTCAGATGAGACGTTAAACTGAGGCCCTGTCCACCTGCTCAGATGTTGTAAAAGCTCCCAAGGCATTTTTTCAAAGAGCAGCGAGTTCTTTTGACTGCTAGACAACATTCATCCCTCAACTAACATTACCAAAGACAATTAGCTGGTCAATTCATCTCAAAACAACAGTGACTACATTTCAAAAGTAACTCTTTATCTCTGAAATGCTTTGAGAAGTCCGAAAGATGTGAAAGACACCATTTAAATTATCCAGGCCCTTGGATTACTGCTCCAGTAACATAACCACGACACTACCATACCCCTGTTAGGAATAAAAATAAAAGATGAATGCTGAAAGTGTTCACCCTACTGTGGCCATGAACTGAATCAGATTCTGGATTCTGTGGTACTGCTGGTTCTCCCCTCCCTCTATTTTACCAGCAGAAGTTGATTTTTCAACCACTATAACCTTTATCTCTGGAATTGTCTTCCAAAACCACTTTGCCTTGCTCGCTCACTTCCTGCCTTCAAAAGCTTCTTCAACAATTGCCTTTGGTTTCCCATCTAAATTCCTTCACTTCCTGCTCAGTGTTCCTCAAGTGACGCATTCTGGGACATTGTTCTATGTGAATACAAGTTGCTGTTGCTTTTGAAGAATTCACTTTCTTATGGCAACAACATGGCAGCGTTTCCACCTATCTTTTTGGAGCAGGTTGCTCGGTGACCTTAACTTGTCTAAAAATTCCCCAAAGTACCACTATCTTGAGGGAATTATAAACCTTTTATAAATGGGATGTGAATAGAATAGATACTCTGCTAAATGGGCCATGGAGAAATATGGTTATTCCCAGGCATAAATGTTTAGCCATAAAGACATATCTACAGTGTAAGAACAGATGGTTGCTATTTATTCAGGCTTTATGATAATGACCACAGCTGTATCAACTTTATTTTAAATACGCATTTAAAATTCCTCCCTATCTGCCATCCCCTCCAGTTTTAATTTTGAGAATTTAATAACATTCAAATCTCTCGTGTACACTCAAGGTCCCACACATTGTTGAAAGGTTAGGCTTGATTTCACCATTGCACAATCCTTCTCAAAACGCACAGCAGACTACCATCACAAGCCAGTCAGATGTGTGGGAATAGCAGCACAGAACACATTACGCAAGTTCCAATTAATATTTTCAAGAGTTCTATACAGGCCTTGTACCCGCGGATTGCAGCGACTCATGTGATACTGAAATCAAATAAAGGAATGTAACACGAATCTGGGATTTAGCTAGCACTTGTAAAATGCTCTCAAGACTATCAATGTTTATTTGAACTTACAGGAGGCCACAAAGGGGCGCAACAGGTCATGCCTCATGAATCTACTGGAATTCTTGAGTTGTTGTCTAAATTAATGGATGAGGGATATCTAGTAGATATGGGTGTGGGTCAATTACATGGTCCAGATACAGTGCTGGTTGGATTGCAATGCATGTTTGCATGGCATGCAAGTAGCGTGTGAACTTACATCACATCAGTTCATAAAGTCAATTTATTGTAATAATTGGCATATGCTCCCTGTACAGACTTACTGATGCATGGTGGGGAGGTGGAATGCTGAGTTCATAGGGCAGGACATCTGGTGATTCAGCAACCCAGATTTTCTGACTTTTCTTTTCTCACAAAATTATGCAGGGACGCAATCCCACCCACGAAGGCACATTTGTGACGGTGATGGCAGGAAGCGCCCGACCAAATATGGATGGCCAAACTGGAACTACAAGCAAATGACGCTGTGACCTGAGATGACAGATTTTCCAAATTCTGCTTCTGCCCAATGCCAAGAACACTGGTAAAAGAAGGCGTGTGGTATTACAAGGTGGAGATATTTTAAACGGCCATTACTAGTAATGGCAAAAGTGGCCTGTAAACTGCATTTTCCAAGCATTTTCTTAGTTTGATGTCCTACCTACTACTGTTTCTCCCTTTAGCTGTGGAACTTCCATTTTTGCCCCTAACTCATTCAATAGAGGGGGGCAGGGGAGAGGGAGGGCTATGGGTTTCTGATTGAATATCAATGTTATTTGCAGGAAAAAGAGGTTATGCTGCACAGGAGGCACATGGAAGCCATCCATTGGTACCCTCATTCCTGTTAGTGAATTGCAGCAATCAGCACTAGATGAATCACAGAGCAAGGGTGATCATCTCTGGATTGCTTCCTATGCTATGCAATGGACCGTTTAGAGAGGAAGATTAAACGAATAACTCGTTGCTGCATGACCGTGCAAGAGGGAAGGATTCACGTTCTTAGGGGAGTTGGAGTGAGTGCTGGTACAAGGGAAGGCCATTCTGAAGGAGCAGTCCTCACCTGTACCAAAGGACACCAATATCCTTGCAATGAGGATAAACAGGGCAGTGCGAGAAGTTTTAAACTAATATGGCAGAGGAGTTGGGAATGTCTAAACTTGGGACTGGAAAGGAAGAGCAGGATTAATAAAACTATCGTAATAGAAACAGAAAGCTTAGCTGGAGTAAATATCGAGAAAATATAACCTGAGGAGGAAGGGCAAGATGCTGTTAAAATAAGTCAGAGAGGAACTAGCAAAGACAGCAGCCAAATTGTGCCAGGGGACTGGTGAGCAGCCAGTAACACCTCTGTTCAAGAAAGGAGAGAAAAATAAACCAGGTAGCTACAGACCAGTTAGTGTTATGTCAGTTGTGGGAAAACTCTCAGAACAAATTAGGGAGTGCTTAGAGATGCATGGGATAGTCAAGGACAAGTAGCACAAATTTGTTAAAGGCAAATTTTGTTTGACAAGTTTTATAGAGTTTTCAAAGAAGTGATTGAAAAGGGAATGCAATAGATGTGGTGTGTATGGATATAAATGAGGCATTTGATAAGATGTTTCACAATAGAGCAGGGGTCCATAGTGCTGGTCTTCTGCTGTCACTCCCACCAGATGCCGGAAGCACCACCCAAGTATGGATGGACATAGTCAAACAAAGCAGGAACGATGGAAAGATATCACATTTAGCATCATTATTGCCATGACAACTTTAGACCCTAGTCGCACCAGCAATATACTGGCATTCAGTATTGCTGGGGTCGGCAGAGAGGGTTTAAAATGTAAATGGCCTACTCCAATGAACATGCACACAGTCTCCCCCATCAGAATTTGCCAGAAAACAAAGAGAGCCCCCACATTTCTGTCTTGCCAGGTGGCAGCTGGCCCCTGAAAGCTATTACATCCGCCACATTCCGAAAGCAACAACAATTCCCTGTCCCAAAAACATCGACAGGAGCCCGCCAAGAGAAGCTGACCCAGGGAATTTGCCAGGGTGATCGGTGGAACCGACAGACGGGTGGCAAGTACTGCACAGCTGCATTTCCAGTGCCACTGACCAGAGCAGAACCTTTGCCTGTTATGTCGGACAGATCTGAAATCCAACAAGGTGGCGCATGTACCCGCTGAGCCATGAGGACACCCAGGTTTAAGAACGCCCATCAACACACAGAAATATGGAAAAAATCCATATGGAATTTTAATATTTAATTTTAATAATGCAATTCTAAAATCGAACATTGAGATTTTAGAAGCTAGTGTATAACATAGAGCTGGTGCCAAATAATGCAAAAATATCATACTTGTCAGTTGAATATCTGGAAGCTGTAGCTGTTGTACGAGGTAATAAGCTGAATACTAACATTCTCAACACCGGCACAGAGAAAAACAAGCATTAAGAGTTTGGTTCAGGGCTCTTTAAAAGAGAAAGCCTGGGGAGGGGAGGGGGAAATTTGACCGGGTTTCCATTGTTGATCATTATCCAATGATCCCTGCTGGGAAATGCAGGAATCTGAGAAAGGACAGGATGAAAGGTTTGTTACTGTGATGCTATCGCAGTCCAGTAACTCACGCTGACAATTATTATTCAGGGTTATATAGGAAAAAAGATACAAGAAAGCTTTTAGTACTTGTGATTCGTACCTAGCATGAGTTACCATCTGCAGGAGAAGTGTAGAGAAAACTGGGAAGGAGTGGGGCAGCAAAACCTTCCTTGCACTTCAATACATCCAAAATGATGATATTTTATATTAAAAAAACATGTACAATGAGTTACTTTGAACTGCACTGTAGTGGCTGTTATGTAGGCAAAACAACACTGGACAGATCCTTTTAAAAACAAAATTCTTCATGTTCCACAGATCATGAATCGATTGAGTTAAAAATGTGTAGGCAATCTTAAATTCCGAATGGAAGCACAATGAAGCTTTTCCACTTACAGCAGCAGAGAGTGTTATTAATTCTTACAATATTCTTGCTTACATGATGTTTATTTTCTCTGAAAGGATACCATTTGCTCGGTGATTCTGTGCATTTTGTTTCCATACATTTTCGACTTCATTATAGATTTCTCCAAATACAGGTTGGAGTTCGTTGCTAGACATTGACATTTGCAGGCACTTTCAGGATCTTTTTATCCATCGATCTCCCAGACACTGGGTAGCAGTTATTCCTCATTAGTAACACTTTCCTCATTTTCCTGCCTTTCAAAAATAAGTCACACTTGTGATGAATGAGATGAGCAAAGGCCAGTGATGAAACTGACAGCAGCCTGGTGTCTCATTAACCATGAACAACACTGGGGCATTTTGCATCAAATTTAATTTAATTGTTGTTAGTAAATACCAAGGATGTGATGACAATTTGATGCGTATGCTCGCCAACACTTATAATGTTGACATACTAGGCCTCCAAATCCTTTCTGCAAATAACAAATGTTCAAATTATTAAACGGCTCAGTGATTCAAGGATGTTATTGTGACATTAAACAAAGATATCAATAATCCCAAAACACAGCAATGCACGGTGTCAAGAATGAAATAACACAATAGTACCAGTTGTTAAATAACATAGCAATACATAATTGTATCAATAATCAAACACAGCCATATATAGTCTCAATAATTAAATATCAATACTGAATTAAGAGCAGTGTACCAATAATGAAACACAACAATATAAAAGACACCAATGTACAATTGCACCAAAACTGAAATAACAGAATTATACACAGAGTCACAGTAATTAAACTCAGCAATGCCCACATTGCAAACTTAGAGTTTTGCCTCAGATATTCCCTCAGGTACAGTGACGTTAGTCACTTCCATAAGCAGTTTGAGCATATTCCAGTCTGCTCAATATCCAACTATACAACAGTACGCCCTTGTTATCTGAACTGGATATTATGGCATTCGCACATGCCCCCACATGCACTTCTCAAATCTTTTTGAAGGTGGACCAAGAACATACTTGGTAAGACAAGGCCAGATACAAATCATTATGCTGCTTTTTTCAAAACGAATGAGCATACAGAGCAACAATTATGCTTGGGCTCATTTAGCTCCATCAGTACAACTTCTCTTTGTGTAATAATACAAAATAATGAAAATGCCACACTTCCCCACATCAGTAGGTCACCTTCCTTGACTTCTACCTGTCCTTCTGCATTCTAACTTTTTAGGTTTGGCAAAAGTTTGCCTTCACTACTTTTTGTTTAAAAACCCAACTCTCAGTGCATCTTTCTGTCTGTTTTTATCTGCTGATGTTCACAACTCGGGGGGAGGACCCATGCCACACAATCTCTGCTGAGCACCCAGGAATCTCCCAACACTATAGGTGTGAGGTATTTATCAATTAATGAGACAGGCTAATTCATTTCTTATTGTTTACAGTCTTTGAGAAATAACCTCAATGCCAAGCTCATTAGCATTTCAACTACCTTTCATCTTTGTCCTTTTATTTACACGTTGCTTTAAACTACAACATTTAAATGTACTGTTTTTCAATTCTTTTCTGTGGAAAATGGTCGAAAATCCTGAAATATGACAGTCCAATAGTACCAATAATTAAATAATACAGCAATACACAATGATATCAATAATCAAACAGCAATGTCCAATAGTATTAATGATTAAATAACACAGCAATACCCAATGGTATCAATAATCTAACACAGCAACGGGCAATAGTATTAATGATTAAATGACACAGCAGTACACAATGGTATCAATAATCAAACACAGCAATGTGCAATATTATTAGTGATTACATAACACAGCAATACCCAATGGTATCAATAATCAAACACAGCAACGGGCAATAGTATTAATGATTAAATAACACAGCAGTACACAATGGTATCAATAATCAAACACATCAATGGCCAATAGTACCAATAATTAAATAACATAGCAATGCACAACAGTAACAGTACTTAAACACAGCAGTGTACAATGGTACTAATAATAAAACAATACAATGTACAATAGTACTAATACAATACAACATACAATGTACAATAGTACCAACATAATTAAACAGCAATGTATAGTAGTACCAATAATCCAGGAATATAGTTATGCATGTGAATACAACAAAGTACAAATTAAATACATCATGAAACGATAGAAGTTAATAGCACAAAAAGGAAACTATTCAGCTCATCTTGTCTGTGCCAACTCTTTACTAGAGCAAACAAAAATTAATCCCACTTTCCCACTCTCGTTCCAAAGCCTTTCATCTACCTCTGCTTCAAACATTTATCCAGCTTTCCCTTAAAAGATGCAATAGTCTCTGCCTCAACTATTCTCTGTGGCAAAGCAATTCATGCTCCAACAAAGAATTTTTTCCTAACTTCTCTCCTCACTGTGATAATTTTAAATTGATCACCCCTTCATCACCATAATCAGAGGAAATAGTCTTTCCCTATTCATTCCATCAAAACCCTTTATAATTCTAAAACCCTTTATTAGGTCTCCTCTAAGCTTTCTCTGCTCCAGTGGAAATACCCCCATTATCTCAAGGTGCTCTTCATAACTATAGTTTCACATCCCTGACATCATGCTGGTGAATCCACACTGTATGCTCCCTATGCTTTTAATGTCCTTCCAATAAATGGGTGCCCAAAACAGCACACAATACTGTAACTGTGGCCAAGTCAATGTTTTGTAAAAAGGTATCATTCCCTCTTTACAATTGTATTCAGTGCTTTTATTTATAAAGCCCAAAATGCAGTTGGGTCTTATACATTTGAACCCCTAGACGTCTCTGTTCATCCATGCACTTCTGTATCTTTCCATTGATTGTTTTACTCCCATTCCTAGATTCTCCTTCCAGGATACATTACCTCACACTTATTCACATCAAACTGCATCTGCCACCTGTCTGCCCATTCTGCTAACCTGTATCTCTTCTTGAAGTTTTTTTTACAGTCCTCCTTGTTTGCCAAATCACTTTTTATATATCCTCAGCAAATTTCAAGAATGTGCTCCCGATGCCAACGTCCAAATCTTCTACATATACCATTGACAGAAGAACTAGACCCAGCAATGACTCCATGGGGGACACAACTTTCAACACTTCTCCAGTCTGAGCAACACCCATTTACCCCGCTCTGTTTCCTGTCCATCAGCCAGCTTTTAATCAATGCAGCTGCATTTTCTCATACCATACACCTGCATTTTTCCAACAAGCCTCGAGATATCTTTTCAAATGCCTGCTGGTGCTTCATTTGCATTTGATCTACTACAAAGCCTTTCTTTATCCAGTCATGTCTTCAAAACATCCCATTAAATTTTCAAAACACAACTTGCCTTTAACAAATCCATGCTGCTGCTATTGATTAACCCTTGCATTTTTAAATGCTCATTAATTTTATCTCAAATTATGGAACCTAAGAGTTTGTCCTCAACCAACATTGCTCTGTAGTTACCTGGTTTATCCTTCTTTCCCTTTTTGAACAAAAGTGTTGCAGTGACTACTCCCTGGTTTAATGGCACAATTTCAATATTTAAAGATGACAGAAAAATTGCGGCCAAAGCCTTCGCTATCTCTTCTCTGAGGTTTTGTTCAACAACCTAGATTGCATTCCACCAGGGCATGGTGCCTTATCCACCTCAAGTTCTACTAATTATTTTATATTTAGAACCAATTTGCTTTCCTACATTTATCTCTGATAATGGTTTCATATCATTCACTAATATACCTATGTTGTCACTTACACCATCATTTGTGAAAAATTTATCTAGTATCTCCGCCATACCTACATGCTCCACAATTAAATTTCCTCCTTCATCTCTAAACAGTCTTACCCTCTAATGTTTATGTTTATAAAAGCCCTTATTTTCCTTTTATATCTGCTAGTCTTTTTCTTATTCTCTTTTCTTCTTGCAATCTCCCTTTTCACCTTCCCACTACATTTTCTATATTCCTCAAGATTCTCTTTAGCCCTCATCTCATCTCAGTCCTAAATGTCCTATCCCGTATCCTGAGACTGTGACCCCTCATTCTGGACCCCCCAGCCAGGGCAAACATCCTCCCTGCATCCAGTCTGTTAAGACCTGTCAGAATTTTACATGTTTCAATGAGATCCCCTTTCATTCTTCTAAACTCGAGTGAATACAGGCCGAGTCGACCCAATCTTTCCTCATACAACAGTCCTGCCATCCCAGGAATCAGTCTGGTGAACCTTTGCTGCACTCCCTCCATGGCAAGTACATCCTTTCTTAGGTAAGGAGACCAAAGCTGCACACAATACTCCAGGTGTGGTCTCACCAAGGCCCTGTATAACTGCAGTAAGACATCTTTGCTCCTGTACTCAAATCCTCTTGAAATGAAGGCCAACATACCATTTGCCTTCCTATCTGCTTGCTGCATCTGCATGTTTGCTCTCAGTGACTGGTGTACAAGGACACCCAGGTCCCTTTGTACATCAACATTTCCTAATCTATCACCATTTAAATATTACTCTGCCTTTCTGTTTTTCCTTCCGAAGTGGATAACTTCACATTTATCCACATTATACTGCATCTGCCATGTATTTGCCCATTCACTCAACTTATCTAAATCGCCTTGAAGTCTCTTTGCATCCTCCTCACAACTCACGGTCCCACCTAGTTTTGTGTCATCAGCAAACAAGGAAATATTACATTTGGTTCCCTCATCCAAATCATTGATATATATTGTGAATAGCTGGGGCCCAAGCACTGATCCCTGCGGTACCCCACTAGTCACTGCCTGCCACTCTGAAAAAGACCCATTCATTCCTACTCCCTGTTTCCTGTCTGGTAACCAATTTTCAATCCATGCCAGTATATTATCGCCAATCCCATGTGCTTTAATTTTACACAGTAACTTCTTATGTGGGACTTTATCAAAGGCCTTCTGAAAATCCAAATGAACCAAATCCTTTGGTTCTCCCTTATCTATTCTACCAGTTACATCTTCAAAAAACTCCAGTAGGTTTGTCAAACATGATTTCCCTTTCATAAATCCATGTTGGCTTTGTCTAATCCCGTTGATATTTTCTAAGTGTCCTGTTATCACATCCTTTATAATAGACTCTAGCATTTTCCCTACTACTGATATTAGGCTAACCGGTCTGTAGTTTCCTGTTTTCTCTCTCCCTCCTTTTTTAAATAGTGGTGTTACATTTGCCACCCTGCAATCTGCAGGAACTGTTCCATAATCTATGGAATTTTGGAAGATGACAACTAATGCATCCACTATTTCCATGGCTACCTCTTTTAGTACTCTGGGATCCAGATTATCAGGCCCTGGGAATTTAACGGCTTTCAGTCCCATTAATTTCTCCAGCACTATTGTTTTACCATTACTAATTTCCTTTAATTCCTCCTTCTCACTAGTCCCTTAGTTCACTAGCATTTCTGGGAAGTTATTTGTGTCCTCTTCAGTGAAGACAGATCCAAAGTATTTGTTTAATTGCTTTGCCATTTCCTTGTTCCCCATTATAAATTCTCCCGTTTCTGACTGTAAGGGGCCTACATTTGTCTTCACTAATCTTTTCCTTTTTACATACTTGTAGAAGCTTTTACAGTCCACATTTATGTTCCTTGCAAGTTTACTCTCATACTTTGTTTTTCCCCTCTTGATCAATCTCTTGGT